>NW_010197475.1:0-19559 GCF_000695765.1 Mesitornis unicolor | reverse complement strand
TTCCGACTGATATGTGGAAAGCTGGAACGATATACTTCCCCACTACACCATCCCACTGCAGGAGGGCAGCACCAACAGTATCATCACTGTCCACATGGCACACAATATCTAAGCTTCACAAAAGGGTGCATCCAAGAATGTGTGTGGCCCTCCCAGACCCACTCCAACCCAAAAGGGGCTAAACTTCTGATGAGCCTCACACTCAAAAATAACTGCATCCAGCAGGCTGCCTCATTTCCCCAAGCAAGCTTGCCCCACTTTCCCCTACCTCCCAACTCCATTTCAAACAGGGGACTTGGACTAATTCATCTTTTTAAAAATCAAAACCAGCCACTGGGACTTGAAAAAAATAGAGTTGTTCTTTGATGCCTACCTGGCCTATTTAGGAGGGCACTGCCATTACTTGGCAGGTTTTGTAGCTTTGCTGCTCAGGGGCAGCTCAGCTGCTGTTCCAGATGTGGCAGAGAAAGTAGTTACAACTTCTCTCATTCCAGAAAAAACCCATAACTCCTCTTTTCCCTTCCCACCGCAGGAAGGGAGCTGTGTGCATTGGAGAGAGTAGAGTACTGGCAGCAGAGCTGCTCAACATACCTGGGAGCCACACAGCAGCTCTGACGTCCCTCAGCTTCAGGGATTCCCTTCCTCCTTCCTAAACGCAGCCCAGTGTATTCATTAAATAAAATGGCCAAACATCCAGGAAAAACACCCTTCCAGCTAATTTTAGTCCAGGCTTTCCTTTCTACTCTGCAGATACCCATGATACTTACAACAAATAGGAGATTGAAGAGGAAGAGGAAGTACTTGGTGACTTTTAGGCAGCCAGACCCCATCTTCTTTCACTTACAGGACCTAAGGGGAAAGCAGACAGACACCCATTTATGTTAGTGTCAGGTCCTCCAGGCAGTTTCAGAGCGACACCCTTACCCTGTGCTGAGCTCTGAATCATCTGGTGGGTCTCAGAGCAGACACACAGAAAGCACATGCCCCATTGACTGCCCAAACTGCCTTTTCAGGGCAGCAAAACAGGACACCACAGTCACTACAAACAGCCACTGCTGCCAAGATCTCCTGGAGAGTGACACAGGGCTACCATCAGTTACAGAAAGGATCTGTTCACAAATTCACTGCCAATTCCATCACTATTTATATGGACTTTGCATTACCAGCATCAACCGAAACACCAACTCTAGCTATCACTTCCAGCAGAGAAAAGGGATGCACTTATCTGAAGAAGGAGCTCACAAGGCCAGCTCCTTCCCCAGAAAATCTCATCTCCTCATGACCCCTAAAGCGGCTGAATGAACACTGAAGAGCAAAGCCAAGGTCTCAATTTAAAAGGCAGTAATAAATCAAGCCTCCTGTGCACAACTAGGTACCTCATGCTTTGACAATGCATGAAGACCTGCGAGCCTGCTCCATGGCCACACACTACCAATTCTCCTGCAAGGTCAAGACAGGCAAGACTTCAACAAGTCCCAGTTTCCAAAGCCAACTTCACAAGTTCAAGGCGGTACAGGAGCACTGATAACACAGGATGCTGATTTTAGTTTGTTGGTACCAGCCACACAAACTCCACACACCCATGGAGTGGCTAGCAAGCAGAGAGGCAAACTCCAGCGCAGGTCTCCACCATACAGAGAAGGTACTCGACTGTCTCTGAAGTTAACTCCTCTCAATGACCATGGCTGAAGCGTATGTAAACACGTATGAGAAGAGAAGACAAGGTTGCTCTTAACACTGCAAATTAGACAGCTTATCAGCAATAGATCCTCATCAGGTCTTTGCACTACAGGATCCTGGGAATAAATAGATCTGTATTACTGCAACCTACTTCAATTCTCACTTGTCTGACAGCAGAGAGCCCAGAAGCTAGAAAAAAGTCCCACAGACCATGCCACTACTGGAGTAAGCCTCCTCCTGGGGAAGCAGCACAGCTGAGTAACACATGAGGACTGGTGGGAGAACATCTCAGAGGTCAGCTTTCCTGCTTCTCCTTCCTCTCCCGTGCTCAGTTATGTTTCCTGCGTAGGCAGCAGAGGACTTTTAAGTTCCTTAAAATCTGCTCTAGCAAGTTCCTTGCTCAAAACAGGCCATGCTACTTTAAGAAGCAACAGCCAGAGGAAAAGCAATGCTAGGCTAAGGTCACCAGTCTGGTCTGGGAAGAGCCAGGCCCAGAGAGCAAGGTCAGCAAGGTTCCCTGCTGCCAGCCTGGGTGTACCAAGGGTCACCCAGTACGTTCTTTTGTTTCAATCAAGGGCTTTTGCTTAATCCTATTAAATATTTAGGTTAACTCTGGAGCTAAAGTGGTACGTGAGCCTTGTTATAACTGGCTAGTATTCCCACCAAGCAACGGTCACCCTCCAACTACCAGAAGAGAGCGCAAGTCTAAACTCTGTGGCTGAAGACAACACTACTGATTTAACTTCAAGAGATGCCATAGCTAGAGGCTGTGCTAAGACCATCACTGTACAGCACATAGCAAGATGCTATTGAGATAGAAAAGCGGCACAGAAATACAGTCTCAGCCAGCTGTGCTATAAGTTAATCCTAAAAATCCCATCTATATAGCAGTCATTGCACTTAAGGAGCTCTTACTGCACAGCCAAGTTAGCATCGTCTCAGTCGCTTTTTATTCAGTTAACTCCTCAGGTCAGAGTCCATAAATCCAGCACCACCCAAAAGTCAGTCCTTCAGGTTAGCCAGGCAAAGCTTCTGTGACAGTTTCTGGTCCATATTTACACCAAACATCAAACGCATGGCACTCCCATTTCCAGTCCCCTCAGGTGCAGCGATCAGCTATGAGCTTGTTCAGTACCAGCACAGATGCAGCGTACAACAGTTGCACCACTACCAACCTATGAAAAGTGAGTGAAGGCTCTCTGTTAGCAGATTTTTACCCTGGGTTAATGACAACAAGTTTAGTCAACAAGCCTTGCTCATGTTAGAGCAGCTTTCCTACCACAGATCACGCCAGCTTACAGTCAGAGAACAGCTGTAAACCAAACACCACTGTGCCCTTTAACGGTATCTCAGAAAAGAGGCAAGTATTTGAGCAGAGAGAGCACAAATGTCACGTTCAAACTGTGTGCTCCCCTCCTTTCCTCTGTAAAAGTAAAAATATTCTCTTGAGCAGTTAATCCTGGCAGGCACCAACACCTAAAACTGCACTTGGATAGAATAACTAGAGACGTAAGTTTTCCCATCCAGCTGGCTTGCTTACTGGCTTCACCGTGAACACATCTCCTCTTTATAGCGTAACAGACGCTATAAAGAGACCTGGCGGTCTAACCAGAACATTGAGGCAGCCAGGTCCCTAGGTGATGATCAATGTCTGTTGTGGGGGATACAAGCGTTTTTCCACTCTTCAACCTAGCCAAAAACTAAGCTAGATAATAATCTCCTGCACAAGGCATCCGACTTCTTATCTTAAGCTGTCCCAGGTGCAATGCTCACTATTTTCAAACTGGAGGTGGAAACTTCTAGTACTTGCTCATTTGGTTCCTAGCACTAAGTAGCTTTGTGCTGCCTGTTTCCAACTCTGTGCACACTGCTTTGACTAGTCAGGAAAACAGAATTACAGAGCTGTTAGGATCTCTACAACAGTTATCTAAGATAATTAACTAGTCAAACAAGTTGAGAAGAGCTGGTATGGAAGAAGATACTCCTGAGGTGACAAGACTAAAAGACTGCTTTCAGGGCTCTTCTACTCCCAGCTATTTGCTGAAGGCATACAATCTCCAATGTTTTATAAAAAAACCACAACCCAAAACCAACTGTGCATTGCAGCATTATACACCGTTCTCCTCTTGCCACAGGGAGGTGGCAAGCTCTTTCATAGCTCCTAGCCATAAAGAAGTAATTCAAAGTACATTTTGAAAACCAAGAGAACCAGGTTTTTAGGGTTTCACTGTGAGCTTTTAAGATACTTCAGGGCTCCACATACTAAACCATTACAGTTCTTCTGTTACCTTTAAGAAATTAAACTTAAATTTGTTCACTACATTAATGAAACTCCTCAAAACCCTACCTTCTGAAATTGCACAAGCAGTCATAAAACTAGCAACACCACTATGCAGCAGAAGTAGCAGCTCAGCAAAATTCGAGATGGGTCAGGTTTGGAAGCAGACAAGCTTAGAGTTTTCACAGTCCACCTTATCCATGGGCCACATAATCCAGTAGTTTCTTCAACAAGCCAGAGCAGTCACTTCAGAAAGAGGTGTGATGTATAATCTGTGCAGTGCAGCCCTCATACTTGCCAGCCAGTGCTACCTGTGGACTGTGGCAGTCAGAGCTGATCATTTGCCTTCTGAAGCTGGCCAACTCTTGAGCCTTAACGTCCTGCAGCAACGCATGAAAACGTTTAATAAGTGAAGTCTGCAGGTTTTAAATTCCACTGATTGTCCACAGTTGTTTGTTTAATCCTTTTCTTCTCCATTCCAACTGCTTTGACCATTTGAATTTTACTCGCCAAGAAGCCACTCCAGTCTTTTCAACAATCTTGCCCATATGCCTCCAAATTTTTCCTGTCATTCTCCAGACTGATGCCAGCTCTGCAGAGAATTTCATAAGAAACCATACTACTCAGTCCCAGGACCTGAGCAGAGAACTAACTCCAGAAGGCATCAATTGATCCAGGACCCTCGGGGTTCCCACAGGAGAGGAACGAGACGAGTCCACACAGCTTAAGCCAGCATCACAGGATGGCTTCTTGTCCCCTCCACCACCTCCAGCTGTCAGGTCTGTCCATCTCCCAGGAACAGCAATGCCAGCAAGACTGGTACATGAAGCACAAAATCCAGGACATGTGTGTCTGAGGACAGGCAGACAGAGGCCTGCTTTGTTAGTGAGAGCAGGAGTCCCATCACAGCTCAGATATTAACCTATTTTTTTTGCAGGAACCCATAATACTCCCAGCCCCTTCCCACAAAGGTGACTGCAGCAAAGGATAGGCAATACAAGTACCTCTGCCTCCCAGCCTCACCACTGGCCAGCAAGGCAGGAACAGGAGCACTTGTGCACGGCTGTTATAGCCACATCAGTTGAGGGGCAGAGAAGCTAAGCTAATTTTTAATTGCAATTCTGCTCTAATTAGGTCCTGTACTGCCTCCACCCAGCAAGCACTGCATGTTTGGTGCTCACTGAAGTTTATGATACTTGGCTCAGACTAGCATGGTACGTGCCCGTGACATGCAGCTCTGCTGGTAGGAGCTGAGCTTTCCTCTGCAGCACAACCCTTGCTCTTCCAGTGCAAGTTTCTTCCTGGTGAGCTCTGGCAGCTGAAGCACCTCAGCTGCCAAGTTACTGCACAGCACAAATAAGGAGCTCATGTACAAGTGTGGTAGAAGAGGAGGAGACAAGCAGGAACAACCTTAGCACAAATCAGGGTAGATCAGTTGTGGAAATCACCGTCTCGGTACATTTACAGTCAAGTGCAAAGTTCCTGCAAATCCTGGAGGAGAACACGCATGCTCCTGAGGGCAATGGGCTTGAAGGTCAGCCCCAATACTGCAAGTGAAGCAGTCCACATTGGAATAGCCTGGAAGATGCTGTTCCCTCTCCCCCAGACCCTCTTCCTTAAGGAAAGGAAATGACTGGTTACAAAGAAGCTGCAGGTTGTTACTCTGTACTTTGGCCAGTTGCTCCCCACTACCACACCTCAGGCTCTAACTCCAGAGAATGTAAAACAAAGGCAGACCCTATAGGATGTGCTGCTACTAGCTTTTACCAGGCAAGGAAGAGGTCAAATTGTCACCAGAACCTGTTTTCCAGTTGCTGCTTCCCTTGCCCCCATAAACCCCTGAATGCCCTGTAAGGCTGCCACACTAGGTCACATCTGCCACCCCTCCTGCCTGCCAAAGGGCAAGCTTCCAACTTGGCAGATGTAGAGATGTCGTAGACAGCACTGTGAACTTAGGTTCTGCAGCACACCCTGAGGCTCCTGACCCTTCACATCTTGCATGTGATGTGGCAGGTGGGATCTTTGGATATAAGTCCAGCTAGCCCACTGAAGCAACCTCAGCTGACCGTGAGCTCTGCAAATGCTTCCAGACACAGCAGACAAGCATCACCTTCCCCATGCCCACCCAAGCCTTATACATTGCAACAGTTGTTTCCCCTCAAGATACTGTTACCAGGCTAGACTTTGAAAATCTCTAAAGCTCTCCATTATCTGATCTCACCTCCCTGCCTTCTTTTCACACCACAACAGTTACCACGGTTAGCTGGGCTCATTTGTAGACAGATGGCCCAAGAAGCCTTGGAGAAGGAAGAGCTCCCGTGGATGTACTCAGGTCGCAGAACTGACTCCCTCTGACCAAAGCAACTAACACTTGTCCCTAGGAGGGGATCAGCAAGATGCTGGCTCCATAAAGATGTTTATCTGTATGGTAATTTGCATGCAGCTAAGGCCATTTGAAGGCTAGTGCAGTTACTTTTTTGGAATATTTTCCCAATCCGAAAACCAGAACCAGATCAGCCATATAGCAGGCTAGAGACCCACAGAAGCCAGCTGGGCATCAGAAGTCACTCACTAAATGGTGACTCCCACTTCCAGCTCCAAACCAGACATCCCCAGCCTCTCGTTCATATGGAAGTGCCAGTCCAGAAAGCCACAGCCCTTAATGGCCAGAGAGGCCCGTCTTTTACAGGATTTTGAGCCCTTGCATGACAAAGCTCAGCTGCCAGAAATGCTTCTCTACCCATGCACGTGAGGAACAAGCACTTGGCAATCAGAAGGTCTCCTGATTATCTCCAGTGATGAGACTGGACAGCTTCACACAGCAGTACTGGTTAATGAGCAATGACAGAGTTACTAAGTCTCCTGTTAACCAGGTACAGCACTGCCCTCAGGGCACAGACTGCAAGTTACAGCCCTGCTAGCATACAGAGAATATCTAAAGGAGTTCATCTTGTTGATGTTAATATTCAAAGACCTTGGACTTTTAATACACCTGGGAAGTACATCTAGTCTCCAGCAAGCAAATAACTGCAGAGCCAATGAAAGACCCAGGTCTGAATTCACTGAACTTTTCTTTAAGCTCCACTGAGATAATACCAGCTGTGCAATGACCTTGAAAGTATAAACAAGATCATGTTTGTCATGGAGATTTTCCAAACAGCCAGCTCTTCTGAAGCTAGAGTAGAAAGATTTGAGGGGAGAAGCCGGATCCTAAAAATTAAGGACACTACTTAGGGTTGTCCTCTCAAACAGGCCACACTTGTGGATGTGAAGATCAAATTTTTATATACATATGACTGCCAGTACCTCAAATACCACTAGGAAGGCTAGGTTTCTCCGGAAACTCGACAAGTTTGAGAAAACTCAACTCATACTGCAAAGGTAGATTTGTTTCTGGTGCACTCGATAAGACATTAAGGTGTTCCATTTGACGTCTGCAGTTAGTATGCTGTTGTGTGAATAATCTGACAAGCAACAGCATCACCCAGCAAGACCCTAGATTGGAAAGCACCCACAGGACTGTCTAAGATAGCAGAGGTTTCTCAAGATGTTTTATCACAGCAAGCACATGTTGCGCACTTCATAAAAAGGAAATGCATATTTTAGAAATGTACTACTGATGCTTGAGGGGAAGTGATTCGATATTTATAAACCACTATCATACTGTTGAAAAGAAACCAACTCACAGTTCAGTATCAAAGAGCAGCACAAGTTTTAGAAGTGCCCATTATCCTCTCTGTATCTGAGAAAGATGCTATCAGACTAAAATCATCTGAACTTCACACTCGAGTTCGAAAGTCAGCATTTACGTAGGTCTTCAGTCCTTACAACTGGCAAATTGAGAAAGTTCTTTGCTATTTTCAGTCTATACACTCATGCTTGCACAGCATGACAGTATTTGCAGGAGAGTATTTCTCCCATTTAAGCAAATCTTTCCATTCAGCACAACCAGAGAGATGAGCCTGCCAAAAAAAAAAAAACAAACCAAAAAAAAGGAAAAAAACCCGACCCAAAAACCCCACAACCTGTCCCAGAAGTAATTTAATTTTGTTCTCCTCTCCCCCTAAAAAACAAACAAAAAACCTTACCAGAAAATGCAGACAGAAAAAAAGCCAGCAGCACAGTTTAGCGGATAAAAAGTCTGCTTGATTACCATGTACTAGAATGTTATTTGTGCAACAACTGCTGCAAGTAGGGTCCAGAAAAAGGCCTCCACACTGACTAAAACAAGCACATGGTACAGTAAAAATGCAGTTTTTACAAAACTGGTTGGGCAACTCTGTCACTTGACTACATTGGCTCTTTAATGGCTCCAAAAACAAGACCAGCTCAGCTTTGTTTTCTGTACTGGGAGCTGTTACGCTGTAAACTTAACCTCTGAAACAGATGCCTCTGCCAGCCTCTCCACCTGTGAGCCAAAGGCAGTCCCCCAAACTGTCTTGCTCCACAACTCCTCATAGAGGAACAAAGCCCTAAAGCCCTTGCACCCCAAAATACAGCAGGGTGGCAGGCACAGAGGAGCAGCACCCTGCCCACACTCAGGTAAGCTCCTCCCCAGCATGACTCTGCAGCGGGCAGAGGAGAGGATGCTACCAAGCATCTGCTGTTGCCATCAGAGTCATCGGCCTGGAAATCCCCAGTGCAGGTGCATACACATGACGGGCTCCAGAGCCTCCCTTCTCATGCAAGCAATGCCCTGGAGATCAACAGATCTTCTCTGAGGAGTTGCACAATATCCCTCCCAACAGTAGTTGGCTTGGAGTTACCTTCCTGAAACCCCGCAGCCTTCCCCCTCTGCCCAAAGTACCCAGAGGCTACTGCAGTCCAGGTGCTCCTGCAGGAAGGAAGAAAACCTGAATGCAAGGGTTTTTTTCCTGTCTTATGAGACCATACTTAATATTGCTAAACTCTAGGGTAGGAGCCAGGGAATATAACTGATTTTTATCAAAGCCACCTCTACCTCCTCTAAGATGCAAGAGATAAAGGTTGAGAACTTTCTACTGCAAAGTTTTCTTTCAAAACAAAGTTTTCAGCTACTTCCATTTTCTCAGGTGCTAGGGCAGAGAACTAGTGGGCGTTTAGATTAAGCACACCCATGTCAAACATGTTTCTGAGAAGTTACAGCATCTGCCTAAACTGGGAAATGAGGTTTCCTATTCTATTTAGTTCTTTCCAGGAATTAGCAGGGATGTAGGAAAACTACTCCCTCTGCATCTTTATTTCAGGGACAGAAAGATTTTCCCAGTTTAGCAACTTGAACACCAATTAAGCCAACACCCTCTCTCTCCGCCTCCCCTCTGCCTATTGAGCTGTAGGACTGCACCCCTTTTCTCTAAGGACAGGAGGACAGGGCTGAGCAGAGACCTGACACCAGCAACCAGCATGGGAAGGAAGCAGAGTCCCACTAGGCTTATCTACCACCAATCCCAGCAAGAGCAGGCTCTCCAGTGGTTCATTCCATAGCTGAAGCCAGACACTGCTAGAATCCAAGCGCTAGAGATTGCCTACCCAGAAGGGCATTGGAGGACAAGCACTCCCTTGTGCTTCTCAGGCTAAGCCTCTGGAAGAGCTCGGACACTTTGCCAAGCTAGCCAAGTCCAATGCTGCTGGGGACCAACCCACTGGAGAACGGGAGTGTCTCCAGGCACCAGGATTTTTCACCAAGACCTCACTCCGTAGGGTCCATCCACATGATCTTAAGTGCCAGAAAGAAAGATAAATAACAAAAAAAAAAAACCCACCACAAAGTAAACAGTGAAGAGATGTCTGGCTTGTTACTCCAAATGATTGTAAAGTTTTAGAATTAAGTCAGCTTTCTCAAACAACAGGAGAGACAGGCTATTAGTCTTATTTATTCATATCACATGCTTTGTATTGGATCCTTTGCTGGTAGCAAGGCGCTGATCTTGAAAAGTGGAGGTTTTAACCCTTTAGCCCCACAGATCAAGCAGAGCTGGAAGACAACTGCAGACTCAGCATGACTGGAAAGTCACTAAAGTCCTGCTGGCACTGGAAAGTGCTTTGGCCCATAAAAAGAGGCATCTTTTGGCCTGTTCACAGAAACAGTCCCTTAGTATTTGTGATCTAGGGAATCTTGTTTTTGCCAAATACACCATTTGCTAATTGCAGCATCCTCATCATTTACCAGCTGCCTGTATGCCCGTGGCTACTGACCCACTCTTGTTCCCCTGCCAGTATGCTGGCACTGTTACACATGATTCTAGAGCAGAAGACCACAGAGCAGCAGCTCTAATAACCATCCTTCTGCAACAAAGTCTACCCTACCATAACCATGGGCCCTCCACTCTACAATCCAAAGGACACAATTGCAGGGCTGCCCGTCCCAGTCAGAAGTACAGGATTCCTGCAAGATTCTCACACAAAATATCTCAGTCCCTCCCAGACATGCATATCAAGAGGGCAAGGAAAGCAACTCAGCAAACCCATTTGCTACAAATAGACAGGGATGGCTAATCCCAGGATCTCCAAACTCAATAGACTCAATGCCATGCAACCATTCAGTTACTGCTGGACCCAGCCTCTGCACTCACTGCCCTCCGCCTTAGCTTTACTTCCCATCAGACCATCCCAGGATCATGCAAGACCCCACGCCCCACTGGAGCTGGGTCTGCCCACTGGCGGGATTAGCATCGGCACAGACAGTCTGAGGACAAATATTTCACAACATCCTGAGTTTCTCACTACAGATACCACTTGACACTACCAACAGGCATGAATGAAAAGAGAAAGCCAGAACTATAAAAAGCTTCAGAGGAAGGGACTCTGTCTCAAGCAGACCTTCTTTCCACAATGATGATTTAGAGAGGCCATGAGGCAAGAAAAACCCTAAAGCACAGGAGTTTAGAGCATGGATGTTTTAAGTCATTCCCTTCTACTCAAAAAACACCCAACTGCAACCACATTTTCCCCCTCCAATCATATTTTCACTCTCCAGTATCAATAATAGAAATAGTTACGAATTTGCAACCGGCAGCACCTGGCCACAGCAGCCAAATCCCTTGCTGGTCTGATAGCTCTGAGGATGCAGCTCAGCAGCAGTTTCATGCTTTGCTCTGGAAGAGCTGGTTCCAACCCAGGCTGCTGTACAGTCTCCAAGATGTACAGCAGCGTTGTCTAGAACTTTTTCCTTCCACGTCTGCCGAGCAGTCTCCTCACTCCAAGCTCTTCCTACAGGAGGAAGAAAGTGGAAAAGCAAGCTGCATCGTGCAGCAGTAAAGGGCAGCAGAGTGAGGAGCAAGAATAACACAGCACAAGCTGTTACAGAAGCTGCAGTGAAGCCACTTCATTCCCAGGCAAAGCATTTTAGAAAGCGAAATGCTACAATAAGAAATCTCAGCAGACAAAGCTGGAAAACAAAGTGAGCCTCTAGAAAACACTTAGCCAGCTGGAAGAGATGCTCAAAAACTTCTGGTTTTCCTTCTATGAAGATGATCTTGGAGGCCAAGGCAGCCTGCAATGCATGCAGGTGTTTTGCTACCCTGCTGACTGCCACATTATCATGCAGGTAATCCCAGCAGACTTAATTGGAGCAATGTGAGAACATTACTCAATTATAGACCTGTCACCTGTAGTTAAGATCATCCCTTTACAAAACACCATCCAAAAAAGGAAAACAGTCAATCCATCCTTCCAAGCACCACATGCGTAGGTTATGGACAGGGCTGTTTCAAGCCAAGAGGAACAGGCATATGGGATAAGTTCCCCAGGAATTTGGCAGTTAAAATAGACAGCAAGACTTGGAAAAGCTGGGTCTGTTCTGGGAAAAGAAGGGGCCTCCTTGGAGTCTGCAGGTCTACACACAGCAGTCTGGAAAACAGGTTCAGCTGAACCCAAACCAAGGGAGACTGGGTGGCCTTTTCTACTTTCTTAAAAGGATCTCCTTTTCTAAATTTAGAGCACAAATATTTCAAGAGACTATTTGATGGAACAATGCTAGAAGAATGAGACGGAAAAAGAGTAGTTCAGAAGCATTCATTTTAAAAAGAAAAAACTTTCATCCAGAGTGACTAACTGATTTACAAATACCAGGTAAGCCTCAGTGCAGAGATAAATGCTCCCATTTCAGAAGAGAAAAAAAAGCAGGGCTGTTTAAACTTTAATTAGTAAATCTCAATTGAGGTTAAAATTACTTTTTAATAGGGCTACAGACACTTTTTTCTTACTTGCCTCTTTCCCACCACATTGTGCTCTTTCACCCACAGCCTGCTCCCAGAGACCATTTCTACTTTACATCAATTCTACAATTTTTAATTAAGCCAAATGTACTAATGACATCAAATTACAGCAAGGGGTCTCATGCATGGTACCTAGGCAGGTAAGGGCTGTGGCATAAGGTTCCCTCTGCCCCTAGGATACGTGCCCACCCTTCACTACTGCAGCAGCTACAATTCCAGCCCAGCAAGGCCCCATTGCCTGCTCCTTGGACAGGAGGTTGCCAGGAGAGCCACCCACCGCAGGACACTGGGGCTCTCCACCAATACCCTGAGCACAGGAGTAACCAGGCAGCACCACAGTAAAGTGGCCACTGCATAAGTTGTTCTTCCTGACAGCAAACACCCTGCAGAGAAGCCTTCTCTCTTCTGGGCAAACAAGGAGCAACTGTTTAGGTTCCCACGGGACAACACCGGGTGCACAGCAATGTACTTGTATACACGCTGGTAGGTCTTGTTCATAGCTGAGCTGGAAGACGTTTCTCATCTACCTGAAGCTGTGCAAAGCACGAACTTACTGTTTTACTACAGGATCAAGTTTAAACCACTGCCACAACAGCCTCCGAAGCTGTGGCACAGTGAACTGAGAATGAATGCAGAAACACCCAGGCTCTGAGACCACCAGCATCAAATCAAAGGAGCCTTTGAGGTCTTGGACCCAGGCATTAAAGCAGCTTGCTGTTCTCAAAATAACTCTCCCTTGCAATAGCCTCTTCCATTGAGGTAGCAGCCAGTTTGATGACACTTTTGACATTAAGAAATTCCCATGCATGTTTTGGCAACATCATTTTTGTCCCCTTAGTTTCGTCCCAGGAAGCCACGAGTCACACCACCTCCCCCGGGGAGCAGGGGCGAGAGGAAACTCTGACCTGTTGGATTCCCCTCATGTCAGGCATGAGAGGCACCAGCAGCCATGGGTATCACCTCCCACCCCACGGGAGCAGGCACAACCGTCCCCATCTTAGCTGCGCTCAGAGGAGGTGTTATCTCCCTTGGAGGATCTGGTGGACAGGACCTGCTGAGCCCTGTGCATGGGGAGCAGCCACCTCCTTCACAAAGTCCCACAGTGGGGCTGGGGCTTGCTTGCAAGGCTGACCTGCCCCACAGGGGTTCCACTTCCCCTCACCACCAGCTTCCAGGGACCTACGTAGTACACGCAGCTTCCCCCCCACTCCCATGCAGCATCCCTGGGGGGGGTGCAGCAGACCCCCTGGGAGCAAGAGGAGGGCTGTGCCTTTACCTGTTTCACATTGCTCACCAGGGCTTTTCCATACAGCTGTAGTCTAGCGCTGTCCTGCAAAGCCGCTGCCAAGTCTTCTCTAATCAGAAGAGCTTTCTCAGGGAATAGGCAGATTTACTGCACATTTCAGAGGGCTCCTTAGCTATTCCATGTGCAGTGTCTCTGCAAACCTGCATTAGAAAGGGACCTGAATGCAAAGAAGAGCTCGGCAGCTTCTGTTGAGAAAATACATCCAAGCAGCTGAGTTTTATCTGGTTGGGTTTTCCACCCCCCCAAGAAGAGACTTCAGAGATGAGCATAATTAGAACTGCTGCCTGCCTTTTAAGTCCTAGTTTCTTCAAGCATCCAGCATAGATGCTGCAAAATAGTTCCCACCTGCTTGGTCAGCACAAAAGTCAAAGCAACAGCAGAGAGGAAAACAGCCTTGCTAACCTGCAGGTCAACAGTCTCCTCAATCCAAGTCCAGCACGGTATTCTGGATCCATGCTTCTGTATGAACATGGAGCCTAGCTCTGTGATCACAAGAGATGGAAAAAGGGGAGTGAGAGGACAGGAGACAGACTTTACCTAGTAAAGCACACGGGAAGTTGAGGACACTGCAGTGAAGCCACTCAAGACTGACACATCACCAGCAGCTTCGGTCCACGCTGACACACAGAGCAGCTGCTTGACCAGCTCCATAGCAGTCAAGAGGATGCTTTGATTGCGCCACACCAGCAGCATGAAACAGTCTCCAGAACCAATGCACAATTGTAAATGCAGTACTAGAGATAGTGTCTTATCACCACAACAGCCAGAATGGCATCCTTTTATACAAAGGGTACTCTACAAATTATTTTATTACAAGCAGAAAGGAGAGGAGCAGAGCAGTCTGCACAGTGCCTTTTGAAAGCAGGCATGTTAGCTCTGGGGGACCAAAGTTAAAAAAATAAACCAAAACCCACTTGATACTGACACCACTAAATACAGAACGTCTCCAATTTCTGGCCACATATATTCCAAGTAATGTTAAGTAAGCCATTTGCAGGACCAAGCAGAAACCAGAAAAAAAATCAGGTAGGAAGGGAATAAGACATTCCCACCACAGATATTTTTGCCTCTAAGACTAGAGCACCTAGAAACCTGAAATGCCTTGAAAAGTACAAAAACTTCCCTGGAAAGTCTAACTGGAGCACTGAGCCATTTTGTGGAATACTAGATCTCCTTGTTAACTTGGACTTCACAACTGATTCCCAACAAAACTGCTAATCATCTATCACAGGAGACATGCCAGCTCTCAGCGTCCAGGATTTGCATATTCTTATACTATGGGATGACAGCAGCAGCCCTTGTGGTCCCAGCCAAGTGTCAAGGTGTCACTTCCACACCTGCCTCGTATGCTGCTCCTGAAGCCCCACAGCAGTACAGCAGAGGCTGTGATCCCACAGCCCCCTGATGCGGAAAACACCTAGAGGTAACACACTCGAACCTGTGCCAGGCCAGAACACCAGTCCAAGCAAAATCAGGGTCCTGGAATGGGTTACTTTTTAAAGTGAACTGACAACTTGCTGCATGAAGCCTCTCCTGTAGAGACAGGAGTTGAGAGCATCGAGGTCCCACACAGCCCCTCACTCCATCCCAGCGAGGGCACAGAAACCTCATGGATCGCAGAGGCAGTGGCCAAAGGAAGGTCCTGGTGGAAGACACTGCCACATTCAGTGACCATAACACCTTCTCCAGGACAACTCTGGGAAACAGCCTCCTTCATTCCCAAGAGGTAAAGCTACTTTACAGCAAATTCTGGCCCCGCTATTAAAATCCCTGTAAGCTAGTTCCTCTCCCTCTCCTTTCCCAGACTGCATCCATGGCAACGGATGGGGAGCAGCAGTAGAAGAGACCAAAGGCAGTCTCCCAACTCCCACTGTGGAAAGGTCAGCTTGGCTCAATGTGCATGGCTGCAGCTCTGATAGCTCATCCCTTCCTTTGCTTGCTTATGAGAGACCTCCCTCTGACTGAAGCAGAATTATTTTTGCCTACAAGAAGAACTCTCCATTATGTAACTTCAAATATCTGGGCTGCTGGATATTCTCATGTATATAGCTTGCCCCAGATCAGCATTTCTCCAGTATACATGGATGGGATTATCATCATACTGGAAGAGATCAGCAGTCTGCTTACAGCCCAGCAACAATTTTGCAGTAAAGGGTAAAGCACTTTCGTGATGCACCTGTTTGCTCAAGCCTGCATTGCAGAGAAACTGAAACAGCAGCCCAGCAGTATCCTTAACAAATGTCACTGGTCCTATGCCCATGTTCAAGGCTCCTGGTGGCACAGAAGACCTAGCCCTTCCCAGTCCTGAGTTCCTTAAAGACAGCCAGGCCACTTTCCTCAGCAGCGAGTTTCAGAAATTAAGTATGCACACTGCACTTTGTTTAGACTTGCTTTTAAATAGCGTTGTCCCAGTTCTGAAGCTCCATCAAGGAGATAAAAGAACTAGAGCAGTTAGCCAGACAGTCCATGCATGCGCCTCTTCCTATTGGAGAAAGCCTGCCCTTAGCTTAGTCTTCTTCCCTTTCTTCCCTGTGTTTACTTTGGATCAGCCCTGAACCACCCGGCTACCCTGGCCCTGCTGTGACTGAGAGGATACACACTTGGGTACTAAGCTGGCAGCCTCCGATCCCCATCCTAATAGGCTACTGTTTTGTTCCCTTTTTCTGCTGTCATCTACCAGGCAATCCCTTTCACAGAGCTGACCACAGTAACGCCTCATCTTTCTTCCAGAAAATTAGCTCACTCTGAATCTGTCGGCACACACAAGCAATGATTTAAGCAATCTCCAGCACACAGTTTCTCGTGCTTCACTTATTGCCCTGTCTAGGTTCAAGTCAGCCATTAACTGCTTCAGTGTTTCCGAGCCCAGAGAGCTTTTGGCAAACAGGCTCTGCCTCAACCAAGCAACCATCAAGGAACTGCTGGTGCTGGCTGTGCCTCCCGTATTATTCCTTTTACCATGCCAAGAGACAGCTTGTAATTTTTAGCCTTTCTTCCATTTCATTCCCTCTTCAAGAACACAGACGAGCCAGGAATAGATGGTTAGGTAGTAATTGCAACTCATTACACAGCTCCTAGAGGAAAGGTGGCTCACACAGCCACCCCTTCACACGCATGCTCATAATCATTTGCCCATGGAAAGCTCTGGTCCCCCATTCCTCCAACAGAACCATCAATGCAAGAGCACAGTTTATTTATTAGCCCAAAGCTGACAACTGTGGGGTGGAGGGGCAAGGATACTGGGCCCAGCTCACCAGCTGTACATAAGGACTATAAGTCATGATCCATGTTCAGAGACAAGTGAAGGCAGAGAGGGAAAAGAAGGGGATGCAGATGTGGTACTTCTATATCAGAGAGGTGATTAAGTTAAGGCACTCTAAAGTGAGAGCAAGAATTCCTGGCAGTAAGAAGTTTATTTTGATGCATATAAGTTTTTCCAAAGAGGAAACCGAGGAAGAAGTGCAAGAACTGAAGCTCCAATCATCCCTTGTTGCACAGGCCCACTGGCTACTTCCCCCAGCCTTCCAAGCCACTCAATTGTAGCCCAAGCCCTGCTACACCAGCACCTCCCACTCACCAGTCAACAGAAAGGAAAGCAGGAAGTAAGCGCCTGCTATGCCACAGGCACAACTAAAATGGAGCAATAATTACCACTTCAGATAGCATGGGGCATGGTCCACCTCCCAGCATCAACCTCGCTTTCCCGTAACAGATTCTGTGCCACCGGTGCCTAATGTCCTTGAGGCAGCGCCTTTTGCCTGTACTGCGTGCTTCCTTCTTTAACAGTGCCACTGGGCACCAAGAACCACAGCCATGGTTTGAGTTGAAAAGCATCTCAGAGCCTGTGATTACCAGAGGTCTGCAAAACTCTCACCTGCATCTCTCCTGTTTCAACATCTACTGGATGAATGCCTGCAGTTCTGAACGGTTCCCTGCTGCCTTACAGCTGTGGCACAAGAACCCACAGATACAGAAGAGGGATAAAACTTTTACTTATCTATGGTCAGATGAGGGATTTCATACGAATGCCCCATTGCACTTCATGGTGTTTGAAGCAGGGAGTGTCTTGGGTAGCAGGAGCAGGAAACCTCCACGGAGCTGTGGGAAGGCCTTGTTAGAGCATTTCCCACATCAGCTTACGGTTGTAGGTCACACTACACCTGCTTGTCCCCTGAGAACTAAAATAGAGGCAATAACAGGAATGAAGAGAGTCCAGATGAGCCACATCATTAAAGCCGTTAAATCCTCTTAAGGGAGGAGCTTCCATGCAGCAGGACAGAGATCACCCACGGGGAGAGCTTTCTCCGGGCACTGAGCCCACATCTTGCTCTATTTCTGTCGCACATAGGTAAGAAACTGAGCAAACGCTGCAGGACTTCACCCAGCCACCCTTGCCCTGCAGCACAGGAACAAAGATGTTGTCATAGAGGTCCCCAGTGCCCTTGGCACTGACAGAGAAACCCAGGCCAAGACGGGTTGTTGAGGCCCAGAGAGGCCTCAACCAAATGAAGATATTTTGGAAGCAAGATCCTTCTGTGACAGAGGTAAAATGAAAGGACATTAGGAGTGAGGAGAGGCTGCTCACCAACCTGAGCCACTCCAAACCCACACACTGGCTTGCAGAGCAGTTGGCAATGGTCCTTTTAACTCCTGCGGCAGCTCAACATAAGCAAGCGCCCATGGTTTTTAAAGAAGCACGACTATAGGCATGGGACTTCTTGCTCCAGCCAAACGACCAGAAACAAGCATGAATGTTAAAAACCACCCTGCTGTAGCAACCACGAAGAGATACTGCTATGGGACACTGGCAGGACTGCCACTGCCCATGCAATGACACCGCAGAACAGGTCACTGCACACACCAGTGCCCTTCTCCCCATTAACACTTTCTCCTTGTTTAGTAAGACTTAAGTAATTTGTCGTTTTTATAGCTTGTTTGTCATATGCTTATCTTAACATCAGCATACAGCAGCACACTACCGAGACTGTCCGTCTCACTAGACACCTCCCTCTAGATTTTCAAAGCAGTGTTTCTACACTTGGACCTTGTGGTCCACCAAAAGCATCCTGGCCACACGCTTCTGTTCAACAGTTCTCACGCAGCAAGCAAGCTTCACAGCAGCAGGCTCACACTTTGGGCTTTGAGGAGAATTTTTCTCAAGCCCAAGGTGCCTGAGAAAGTTAAAAAAAAAAGTCTTCCGTAGGGAGAAAGTATCACCTATGGCAAATTTCAAGACTGCACTCTCAAGCTGAACACTCTCACTTGCACACAAGCACACGTGTTTTTTGGAGCTAAGCATCTAGACGCCTCACCGGCACCCAGATGGGTTACATCCTTGCAAATCTCTACTGACAGCAGCAGCACAAACATCTATCTCTAAGGGCTGCTCTTCTGTCCAGCTGCCATCTCCAGGAGCACTGCAGTAGGTCACTCTGTCCCTCCCTTGTAAAGCTGGTAAAGTTGGTTTTTTCTGTACCAAAGGCTTTATTTTATATTCAAGCATACACAGCAGAGCTTTCATGCTCTGGGGCAAAAAAAGCATGCCTGAGTTGTAACAATTATCTTTATCCCCTTATCAACAGATTTGTTAACAGTCACACTGCCAGACTATTCATAGCCCAGAGCTACCCAGCTGTTGAAATGCAAGAGCTCCTCTGAACTCTTCACTGGGATCTTAAAAAGGAGGGGAGAAAAAAAAAGAAGCACAGCAGGCTGGGCCAGTACCAGATTTCTGCAGCTGTAATAGGGGTAAGATTGCTACAGAGGCATCTAACCTACATCTTAGAAATCAATCGAGGCAGAGTCCCACTGCAGGCAGCAGCACTGCCCAGCCTCACCGGTGCGCACCCGAGGTACGCAGCCTGCGGACATGGCTTTACAGCAACGCGCCCGGCCCTGGGACTCACCCTGCCCGACACCAGGTCCGCCGCACCTGACGATGGTGATTTTTTTAAGGCCATATGCCAGCTTCACTGGAGGATCACAACTCACCCACGCACTAAAGTTTGAACGGGCACGTACGGGAGCTGTGAGCAACAGGGACTCGCCCCAGAGAAGCTCTCCTCGACCTAACCCCCTGCCCGGAGAGGAGGCGCGGGGG
>NW_010197474.1:0-805 GCF_000695765.1 Mesitornis unicolor | reverse complement strand
CCTGGACATGTTCCTGTGTGGTGTAGTCTAGGTGAACCTGCTCTGGGAGGAAGGCTGGACTGGATGATCTTGAGACATCCCTTCCAACTCCTGATATTCTGTGACTCTGTGAAAAGTTGAAGGAAAGGAGTGAAGGAAGGGAATAGCATATTCAAAGCTGGTGCACATCACTGGAAAGTTAGTCTTTTCTATTCTTCATAGGGAATTTCTGTAGCTTCTCTCTGGCTTGTGTAAAATTTTCTCTGGTTTCTGATGCTGATGAAAAACACATCTTTAGATGCTTTATTTAGTCAGACCTTGAACAATCTGGATCCACCTTAGATGTTTCCTTTCATTTCCCTGCATGTTGCATTGTGTTTACAGGCAGGATTCAGCTGATGCTGTAGAAGAAAACAATATTTTGGTAAGGTGCAAGACCCAAAGAGGACATTTCAGTTGAAGCCCCAGCACGATGGATAAACACTGTGACTTCACTGCAATATACCTTAGACTGATGTGGTAACGTTGAAGCATCCTAAAAACCCTAGACATGAAAATGCATTGCCAGGTAGTTGCCAAGTAAGTACTCGAATGAAGGTGGGTTGTGATGGGATGATTTATAGTTCATACTCTGAGAGTCAGCCTGGGCCATTCACCCATTCACAGGTTTCTCACTGAGTCATTCTCCCTTATGTTTGTCTTGACATTGGTATTAATGGAAACAACTTCCGAAGTGGAGATCTCCTTCAGTAAGTGCTGCCACATATGAGTTCTAGGTGCAGAATGAAGATGTTCTTAACCTTACAATTAGAGTTTAGAAAACACT
>NW_010197473.1:0-4479 GCF_000695765.1 Mesitornis unicolor | reverse complement strand
ATGGTTGATCCCCATCGATCCCGACCTCCCCCAAGGCACCACTCCATCGCCTGTACCAGCAGAGCACCGGAGAACACCCAGTGTCCAGGCAACACCCTCAGCACCGCCGACACGCTGGGCTGACAGCGCCTTCACGTCACCCCTGCACCAGTGTCTTCCTCTCTGCCCCTCCAGAGCAGCGCTGCAGCTCCCACGTGTGATTCACCCGCACCTTATCCAGGACTTACAGCTCAGACTGTGACTGAACCGACCACAACCACCAGGAAAGTTTCCTTCCCATGAAATCGAAGCAGTGCACGCTGCTCGGTGACACTAAAGCAACGCATGCTGCTCGGTCAGGAGAAGGAGGTGCTTTTTTGCCATGGAAATCCACCTCCTCGCAACCACTGAGCAAAGGCGCCGACGCTTACCTGTGAGAGGTGAAGTTGTCGTAAGAGCCCACAGTGTAATGTCGGAAGAGACGCTTTGTTCTGTCTTCTCTGGTTTCTACGAGAGAAAAGACAGACACATCACAACGCTGAGAGCTGAAGGGACACTGCTGCGGTGTCTCTGCTTCCCCTACATATACACAAAGTATAATTATACATCTATACAGGTACATAAAACATGTACATGTTTATATCTATCCATACAGTGTATGTATGGATCTATATAGGTACATAAAATATGTACAAATATATATCTATGTATAAAGTGTATGTATAGATCTATATGGGTACATAAAGCATGTACATGTACATAAAACATATGTACAGGTCTATACATGTACATAAAACAGATGTATAGATCTATACATCTACATACAACCTATGTATACATCTATACACATACATAAAACAGATGTATAGATCTATACATGTACATACAACCTACGTGTACATCTACACATACATATAAAACATACTACTTCCAAGCAAGCATTGGTCATCAGACAATAACCTGTGAGCAGACGTGTGTCGGGGTGAGCAGCCCCACGCGTGCCTGTGGGCAGTCCCACGCGCACACAAACAGCTTCTGTGAACGCACCGTCTCCTCACCAGAACTCCTAAACCACATCAAGGCGTCAAAATTCACCAGGACCCCGAAGCAGAGCCCCAGAGGACAAAGCAGAGCCTGAGGGGAGCCAGTGCTGGAAGGTGAACAACCCCACATGTCCCAGGGCAGCGGCCAGGCTCCTTCCCCCGCTGTGTTTGGCCTCATCAGCCTTGCACGTCTCAGGGGATCCCACAGAATCACAGAGTCATTCAGGTTGGAAGAGACCTCCAAGATCACCCAGTCCAACGTCAACCCAACCCCACCACGGCCATAAACCACGTCCCCAATGCCACATCCATACGGTTTGGGAACCCCTCCAGGGATGGGGACTCCCCCACTGCCCTGGGCAGCCCCTGCCAGGCCCTGAGAACCCTTTGGGGAAGAAATTCCCCCTCAGATCCAACCTCCCCCTACCTTGGCACAACTTGAGGCCATTTCCTCTCATCCCATCTCTTGTTATGGGGAGCAGAGCCCGACCTCCCTCGCTACCCCCTCCTTTCAGGAGCTGCAGAGGGGATGAGGTCTCCCCTTTGGACAAGGACCCTGCCCACCCCAGCAGTGTGAGAACCCTGGACCCTGTGACACCGACAACAACAGAGCCCCAGGGCCTGCAGGGTGTGGGGGGCTGAGGGACGGCAGCCCCGCTTTCCCCACCACCCGATTCTTGCTTTTCTGCTCCTTTTGCACGTTGGTGGGTTTTGTTTGTTTGCAATTATTATTATTTTGGAGTTTGGTTGGTTGGTTGGTTTGGATTTTGGGGGGTTTTTTTAAGACTTTTCCTCTTTCTCAGCAGAGCTGACCAACAGCCCTGCCCTGCAGGCACTTGTCCCCCCCAGAAATAACACCCAGTGCTTTCTGGTCCTGGTTCTCCTTCCCAGGGCAGCGATCTCCAAAGTGGTCTCCACTGCAGTGGGGGAAGAAAACACCTTTTGTACCATTAATAAATTTTAAAAATATTTTTTAAATTATGTTCATTCCATCTTTATCTCACTGTTTGTTTTCTGTTTTCGCACGTGTTTTACAGCGCACAGTCCATCAGCAGAGCAGTGCAGGTACAGAACTCACAGGTAAATATCTGTGTACGGGGAGGTGCATGCTCAAAACTACGTTAACCGAGGTGCACGTGATGCAAAGGGTGAGCGCCCCGGGCAGGGACATGCAGCATCCCCGGGGCTGATTTTTGGGCAATGCCCCAATGCACAGAACCCCCCAAGCCCACACAGTCGGCGAGGACGAGGACCCCGTGAGCGCCCGGTGACAGGAGGTGGGTGAGGGACGTCACCGTTTGGGGACGTCACTGTGCAGGGAGCAGCCCCGGTGACCCAATGTATCTCCTCGTGTCTTTACCGCATCTGGAGGGAGATTTCTTGGAGCCTGGGGGTGCACGGGGGGCTGGTGGATCCCTGGGAATCGGCCGATTGGGGGGTCTTCCACTGAGCCCCATCCCTGCGGTCCTGGCAATAACGGTCTCAAAGAAGCACGGAGTTAATCGCACTGGCAAAAAGACACGGTACGCAAGGAAACGGAGATGTTAAGGACTGATCAGGATAGCAGAGAGTTAAAGGAGACAACGCGTTCTCCTGGATCACCAAGAATCACAGATCATTGGGTGGAAAAGACCTTGAAGATCATGGAGTCCAACCATGCCCTGTCCACCACCAAACCACGTCCCCAAGTGCCACATCCACACGGTCTGGGAACCCCTCCAGGGATGGGGACTCCCCCACTGCCCTGGGCAGCCCCTGAGAACCCTTATATTAAAGAAATTTCCCCTCAGATCCAACCTCCCCCCCCCCTGGCACAACCTGAGGCCATTTCCTCTCATCTCATCGCTTGTTATGGGGAGCAGAGACCAACGCCATGAGGACATCGTGGGGGGCACAACGCTTCCCACTGGGGACCAAGGGAACACACAGGGGCCTCAAGTGCACCCAAAACACCAGGACAAGTCTTGCTTTGGCCTGTGGACAAGATGGCGCCCACAACTCTGTATAACTTGACATGAATGTGGGAAAAATGCAAAGGGGCCGTTACAGAATCACAGGATCCCAGCACGATTTGGGTGGGAAGGGACCCCAAACGCCCTGGTTCCAACCCCCATGGGCAGGGACACCTCCCCCAGCCCAGGCTGCTCCAAGCCCCGGCCAACCTGGCCTTGGGCACTGCCAGGGAGGGGGCACCCACAGCTTCTCTGGGCAACCTGGGCCAGGGCCTCCCCACCTCACAGCCAGGAATTGCTGCCCCACATCCAGTGGAAATCTCCCAAATTCCAGTTCAAAACCATTCCCCCTCGGAGGGAGACAGCAGCACGGCAGTCCTGGCTGTGACGGTGACCACATCCACCCCTGCGGCCTCATGGCTGCTGCTGTAGGGGTTCAGGCAGTTGTTGTCACCCAGTGACTCCTCCTCGTCCAGGGAGGGGCACTGGGAAAAGGGAAGGAGACCCATGGGTGGAAATGTAAACAGATTTATTAAAATAATAATAATAAAGCCTAATAAGAATAAGAGTATTAATATGAAGCAGACAAGAGTTATATTCAGCCAATATTGTGGGGAGTAGGCCTCAGGGGTAGGACGCTGGGCCAGGCCCTCTTGAGATGTCAGCCATGGAAGAGGGAAGGGTCGTCCCCAGCAAACTCCCAATTTACAGTGAGTTTATGGGATGGGATAATTTTACTTGACCAGCTTGGGGGCAGCTGCCCTGGGTTTTGCTCCCCAAAGCTTCTGCACCCGTTTAACTCCAGACCTTGAGCTCCACACACCTAAACCAAAGCAGCTTGTCGTGTTGTTCCCATTCAACCGAGCGCTGTAATCCTTACAGAAACAGCTTTCCCGAACAGAAAACTACGACTTTACCTCAGCAAAACCAGGACAATGACACACAAAGATGCTTCACTGAGAGACCCCTGTGAGCGATGGGGTGAACCCTGCTCACACAGGCACCCCCTCCTGCCTTTCGGAGGTCCTGCTCCCCCGGCCCTGTGCTTCAGCTCGGCCTCCCTCTCCTCATCCCCTGCCTCTCTCCATGCACACACGGACGCCTGTCCCTCATCTGCACACACCTCCATGGATCTTGCTCCAGATCACAGGCCGGGGATTGGCGAGTGGGGCTGGATTGATGGGCTCAAGAGCCTCGTCCTCTTCCCCACTCCTAAATTTAGCCGGGTTTAATGGAGCCGTCACGGCGGCACCGGGGCTGCGGCTGATGGATGGCGAGCAGCGAATTGCCTGGGGACCGGTGTGCAGAGGATGCTCTGGATTTAGAGGAGAGCAGGAGGACACCAGGCAGGCAGGGCTCGTCTGGACGGGTGGCAGCACCGGGAGCTCCAAAGGACGGGCAGGGAAATGGGAACAGGAATACAGAGAGCAGGAAAACCACGGCCTGGGGACCAGGAGGAGCAAGAGGATGGGATGGGCTGTGCTCAGCCTGCTCCTGTGCTGCGT
>NW_010197472.1:459-1104 GCF_000695765.1 Mesitornis unicolor | reverse complement strand
GGGAGGTGGTCGGGCATTCTGGTCCCCACCATCTTCACCCTCTGGATCGTGGGTTATCTCTGTTTTAACCAGGGATCACAGTTTGGCTGCGCTCATGACTGCAGGTGCTGCCTCATATCCCCTTTGGAATCCCTGTAGATCTCCCCAGGGATAGAGGGAACCACTCTCCTTAACCATGTGATCCCCCTCCTTAAATATCACTGAATGTTCCAACTCACTCTCATTATCATGCCATAACTGTGATCTCAGCTGCCTTTCCCTATCAAAAGCGTCTCGCAAGCTGCCTTGTAACTTTCCATTAATTTGCTTCTCATCTGCCAGCGCCATATCTGCCTGCTGCCTCTCTAGTCTTTCAAGTTCTAATTCCTTTTGAAACCACGCCCTCTCTACCTCCAGTTTAGCTCGGGCAGAACATTCCGCCTACAGCTCCGCCTGGAGGGAGGAACACTCAGTCTCCAGCTCCGCCCGAAGTTCTGCCTCCAGCTCCGCCCGAAGTTCCGCCTCTAACTTTGCCCGGAGGGAAGGCCCCTCAGCCTCCCTTTGTTCTTTTTCGCCATTCCTTCTTAGCAGCCATGAGGCTTGCTGCAAGAACTGCACAGACAAACACTTTTCCTTTGCCTGGTTTGCTCCGGTTCTGTGTTCCAA
>NW_010197472.1:0-273 GCF_000695765.1 Mesitornis unicolor | reverse complement strand
GCCCCAGCCACATCCAGCAGGATCAGGGCATGCTTTATAATCTTTCTAAACATTTTCTAATGGGGAGCAGTCAAGCATGAACGTCCAGACTGACATGCTTAACTGCCGGGACACGACCTGCACTCAGCAGGTGGGCAAAACTCCAAAAACTGCTTATCCCTCTTAGGGATTTGGGAGCAGAACAGCACAGCGCTTCCAAACTGTGATGGTCTGCCAGGGCACAACCCACACTGAGCAGAAGAACAAAACCCCCTTTTGCAGTTCCAAAAACTG
>NW_010197471.1:0-11733 GCF_000695765.1 Mesitornis unicolor | reverse complement strand
CCAAATGGGATCAGGTGAGCCATGGCTGCTATGTAGAGTTCACTATATAGTATATAGTAATTTTGGTATAAAGCTAAGGGATGACATGGGTCAAATTCCTTTCTTCTGTCATGGCCGATGTCCAAGCAGGGCTCTTCCACCTTGTCTCCATCTGTGTGTTCCTGAAAGTTTTTTCTGGATCCAGGTCCAGCTTGTTGATGAGTGTGGTCTGTGACTTTTCCAGTGGCCTGTGTTGCGGAGTCTCTGGTGATATTACTGTCACTTGAGGTGAAGAGATGATTCAAGATTGGTGTTGCATAGATTTGTATATATTTCATTATTTTCCCATTTACATCACTATCTTGTCTTATTATTGTCATTGTTCTGTTCAAGAACTTTTTGTTTTCTTTTCCACCCCATAAATCTCTCTCCCTTACTCTCTTCCTTTTCCTCCTCTGGGTGGGGGAAATGAGTTCATCCTGTGTGTCTCTCCTTCATTTAGTGGCCAGCCCAGCCCTAAACCTTGACAATATATCACATCCCCTATCATACACCAGCCTCTGGGAAGGCTGAAGCATCCAACGAACTGTTGAAGGCTTCACTGAGAGTGGTGAGTGGTGGAACTTTCCAAACCTGGGATGCTCATTTAGCCCAAAACCCTGGGTTCATCTGTCATAATGGTCTCTGAGGGCAGGAGAAGGGGTATGGCAGTCTCTGGATTGGGAGACAGAGACTAGGTCTCAGCGCAATGTGATGCACGGGTGAAGATGGGCACAGCAGGATGATGTGTCGCACATCTGTAGCTTGGAGTCAGATGTTGATCTCAGAAAAATGATGGGCCACCAGTTGCGGAGGTTTTTTCTTCATTAGTCTGGGTGATTCTTTCTGAAGTAGATAACCAGAGAAATGATCAGTGAAATCCTGTAACAAGAAGGAAGTCTTCAAGGAGAAGGAACAGGCCATCCCCACGTCCCGGAAGTCAGGCCAGTAGGGTAGAAGAGCGGCCTGGCTGAATGGAGAGATTTGGCTGGAACTCAGGCACAAAAGGAGAGTTGATGGCTTTTGGAAAAGTGGAGAGGTCACTCAGAAGTACTTCAAAGACACAGTGAAGCTATGCAGTTTGAAAATTATAAGGGCCAAATCCCATACTCCATGTGCAGTCAGTCCACGGCATGAGATAATTTGGTCTTCAAGTGGGACTTGCATCTTACATCCATATAATCGTAGGAATCTTCATTCATGGAAACAACTCAGTGAGAATGAAAACACCAATTTTTACAGCTTAGGTTACAAGAGGGAAAAGTAACCTGGATAACTTCCAGGGTGTGATGACGGACTCTGAAATCATCCTGGGATGATGATGGTGAAATAATTCCAATTGCATTATGGATGTAGACTTTCATCTTTATTTTTTTGATTTCCTCTGTTTATTTGAGTCATTTTGGTTTTGTGGTTTTTGTTGTTTTGTTGGCTTTTGTTTTTTTTTCACTTATGGCTCTGCAGTCCATTAAGCTGCAGTCCTGCCGCCTATGGAGTTGAGTGGGGATGTTGTAATCAGCACTTCAGACAGATGTTCACAAGAAAAATGCCAATGGATTTCAAAGGATTATATCAACGACTGCAAAAAAAAGTAACTGTAAAGTGCTTATAATCAGCACAACCATTATCTGCAGTATAATTAAAGACAGCAGTCTTAAAGTACTAGTTTTGATGACTTGAAACAGAAAAGTGTCTTCCATAATAACTTCTCCAGTCTAAGGGAAACCTTTGAATGCTTACAGTGCTTAACCCGTATATACAATAGTCTCAATGCTGCCATCAGCATCACAGTCCTCACTCAGAAGTGATGTATAGGCAGTGGCTTTCATGTGCCACAGGAGGCATGGGGACTGTTATTACTGTTGGTGACATGGCAGTGCCCAGAAGACTGGCATCCCGCTGTGCTGTCACAGTAAGGATGTATTTTAAGAGAGTCTGGACTGCTAAGGTTAAAGGAAAAAGCAAGGCACAGAGATGGCTGACCTAGAGATCACACAGCACATTAACAGTAGTCAGGAAAGCAATTATGTTTTTTTTAGCATACAAGTCAGCTCACCAGACTGCAGCACCATCCAAAAGGCCTGGAGTAACAGAGCCTAATCATCCTCCACAACCAGTGCTGAGCTGAGTAGTGTTGTGTGACCTCCCAGAAGTGTAAATTGCCGATTTTTACACGAAGTGATTAAAGGTTCCTTTCCTTTGCCTTAAGAATTCCCCTGTATGCAAAAGCAACTTGTCATTTCCCACAGACACTTTAAAGCCTTCCTTTCACACCCTGAAGCACTTGTAAAGCAAGAGACAGCAAATCACACGGACCAAAACCACTCTTAACTAATCTCCTACCCCACCAACAGTAAGTCATTAGTAAGTCATTAATAATTGCACCATAGTTTTGAACAGCCACATTAAGTAGCTATTCTGCTAGTTACTGTTACAGCACACAGGTTCAAATATTTCAAATTTCCTCTTAAATTAAATATTATTCCTAGCTGTTCTTAACTGAGAGCATTCCCTCATTCTCAATGATGACACGTCTTGGACTTGAGAAAATGAAGTATGACAACTGCAAAAATAAAAAGTGATCTCTCTGAGCCCCACTGCAACTTCACCAGGAAATGAATTCCAAACAGAAGACAAATACACCTTTACTAAATAGCTTTCCCTTCCTATGCTGCTCCATTTTTTTCTTATAATTTGATGACAGCTTAAAATTGGTTTAGTTTATAAACCTACTGTAATACCCATTTCAGCTAACATTAATCAGGGACAAAAGAGTTTGCCGTGAATTCTCATTGTAGCCAATGAAAAGACATTAAACATTTTGAGTGAAATCTTTCTGATCTGTTCTATACCTCTGTGAAGAGCCAGCACTTAAATGCCTGTACAGTGTCATGCCTTCCCCAGGCATTGGTAGCAATGATGACTTTGTTCATCTCAGAAAATGCTAACCAAACTGGTTGAGAGAGCTGGGAAAATTCAGCTAAATTGGTGTAGGAATTAAACTTCAGAGTGTGGTGAAAAAAGGCTGCTCTTTGTTAAACTCCAGGGTACTGATACTGCATCTTTTTAACGTGAGGCTTGGTTTTCTACTGCCTTGCTCAATGATCTGTGCTAGAGCAATGACCATGAACAAAGCCAAGTTCAGCACAACTTGGCTCACTACTACGGCTCACTCTTTTTTGTTGTCTTAACAAGATAAAAAGAACACTTGCTTTTCTCCCGAGGATACTATAGATGCTAGAGACATGAAGCATTGATCTAATGCAGTTTTGAAGAAACTGCCGCAGTGTTGTGAAATGTTGGCTTGTTTTCCTCCTTCAGCGCTGTAGGAGCAGAATTTCTGTTGAGTACCTCAGGAAGAACCATGTTTGTAGAACTCCACCAAATTAACATGGTCAAATGCAAGGTAAAATTGACCAGAAAGGCCATCTGTACACTTCTTACTATATGGGCCAATTTTGAGGGGGGCATTTGCATCTCTTTAATAGTTGGTTTAACTGCCCAGGATGACTCCTTGGCTTCCCGTTCCTACAGTTCATTTTTATGGGAGATTTGTTTCATCCTGTTCCTCCTCCCTTTAAAAATATCACTGAAACATGTCTAGCTCCTAGATTTCCTTCTGCTTCCATTGAATATTGCCTTTAGTAATCCTGTCACCTCTGAGTTCCTTCAGACTAAAAAATGTAAACTCGGCTTATTTCTTCATGCAAGTATTTCCATTCTCAGAGACCTATAGTCTCTCTCCATATCTTTGCTGCCTGGTACAAGGCAATCATCCCATCTTTTCATTTCACAAATAAATTTACTTCATTTCACCTAACACATCATACTTGCATTGTTTTTATAATGAAGGAGTACTTGATTTATGAATTAATTTTCAAATAGATACTAAATGGTAAATGATTCTTTACATGATAATCACAGAATCACAGAATCATAAAGGTTGGAAGAGACCTCTAAGATCATCAAGTCCAACCATCAACCCAACACCACCATGGCCACTAGATCATGTCCTGAACCTTACAAGTTAAACATGATATGGATGTAAAACATAGCAAGACAGATATAATGAAGTAATAATCAGTTATGAAAATTAGGTTAGAAGAATAATGACTTTAAATGATTCCTGCAATGAAACAGGAGAAAAGGTTGGCAAGATCATTTATGCAAGAGAATAGTTTTTACAGGAAAGAGACATTAAGGAACAAAAGAAGGTGGGAACAAACATTAGTAAATGTGATGGCAAACAAGAAGAAGATTAGGGCACAGGCTACCAAAAAATTATAAGGTAGCCCTGCAGTACAGACACTGAAGACCAGACTGTGGAATAAGGCTTACAACTGAGAATCATAGAGTCCTGGTTTCAGGACTTTTTCTGCTTCTCTTTTGCAACTTATTTCACCTCCAATTCTACTTTCATTTAATGACTATTCTATTTCTTCAGCTTGCAAAAGGAAATACTTCTTCAGGGCTTTGCACAGATTTTAGCTCTATTTTAATTTTTTAAAAATTTACTGGTTAGAAAGATCACCAGACTGGTTTTGAAACTTTGCATTCCTTGCTCTTTAGAACATGATTTGAGTCTACTGTTTACAATCTGTACCTTTTAGTTTGAATTTTGCTGATATCCTAGTCATTGGACCTTTTTGTATTCTGCTATATTAAAAAGTCTTGTGATACTATGTAACATTTCCCTGAGTAGGTTAATATGGTGAATCATAAAAGTTGGGAAAAAAAGGCTCTAAAGCCATTTTTATTTCATGTGCTTGTAGAAGTAGCATGGCTTGGGAGTTAGTGGAGAGAGACAGACATCTTTACATGGCAAGTTATCCTACTGATTTGTAACTTAAAATTTAAGGGAATTAAAACATTGGAGTGGATGAATAAATTTTAATATGTTGAACACAAGTTGAGATTAATCCTGCCTTTGCAGAAGATAGGAGCTCACTTCAAAGAGATTATGGGAGCAAATAATACACATATCTGAAATGTCTGAAAAAAACCCCAATAATTAAGGATTGAAAAAGGTTCCTGATATAGAATTAAAAAATCTAGCTGTCATGTTTTTGAATTTATATTAGGATTGTGATAGTTTTATAGTATATAGTCCTGTATTAGGAAACAGATTCAGATAATACAATTATACTATGAGGTAAATAACTATGACACATCGGATTTTATACATATACAATATGATTGGATGCCATGATTTCTGTGAGACCTCCACATTTCTACCAGTTCGGGAGTGATGGGAATCCAAGCGAATTATTTTGACAGATGGAAGCAGATCCTCACAGATGGCAGCATAACTGAGCTAAATTCCAAATTTTAAAACCTAACCACACAGATGACAAGCTAATGGTTCAAGATGCAAACGCATCCTAGAAGAAGAGAGAAGCAGGGAGGGAGACAGCAACGGATTCTGCAGTTTCAGCTAAATTAGAGCAGACATTATTTTTTTTAAATGGAGAAACTGCTATTAGTTTTCATCAGTGACATAGTGGACTTCACTTGGACCCTTGGTCCAGTTGCCAGTTCTAATTCCTGCCTTTTGGTTGCTTTGCATAGGGTCCCTGCAGCCCCATGCCCTGATACTGGCTGAGCAAGTGACAGAGATGTTACTGATCATCGCTGTGCATGCCACATGATATTTCACACCCCTGCATCTGTCTTTTAATGAAGGGTGCCATGGTGCTGAGTGTGTGTAAACTGAGAATAGAGTTAGCTGGCTAGCTTATATCATTCTTGTAAGCTCCCGCTGGTAAAAATATTCTATGATATTTTGCTTTAGTGATACTAAACTTTGCAAGCACTGGAGATGTCATTGGTGTTACCACACTTTCCTCTCTGTCTCTTAAAGCTGACCACATCTTTTGTAAAATTATGTATAGAGAAGTAGTTATTATTAATTGAGGAATTTTTGCATTTGATTTATTTTTTTACTTGCAGTTTGAAACAACAGTAACATTTTTGAGAGTATTTGCTAGGAGCATTTAAAGAATTTGTAGAATTTCTATAGGTACATCAGTGATAAATGCAATTGTACCACACAAAGATAACTAAAGTAAGGCAAATCAACCACATATAATGTCACAGAACTACACAGTCACACTATTTTCCAAGTGGATGTTACATGAAAATATAACTCAATGACTCTGAGTTCTCAAAGAAAAGCATAATTTCAATTTCCTTTGCTCAAAATTCCAGCTTGCTTATGGATGGACATCTTGTCTGTATAAAACAGGTGAAAAAGCCAACTGATCTTATAACAAGGATGTGTTTTATAATGCAAGCCTCTTCATGACATATTATTTCAGCTAGTGCACCATGTTTCTGTACTGAAAAGATAGAAGGCTCTCCTAAACCTTTATTCCTGAGTTTTTGCAAGAATGATGTCTTGGTGGAGAATTAATCATAAAAAGTATCTGTCCATAAAGAATAGGGAGACACCTGATTGTACCAAAGAATCGGTCAGCTATGAAATAGGCTAATTTAGTCATACTGTTCCTCATACTGCTGAGATGTGGAAGTTTTTCTGAACCTTACTGAGTCACAAGGATCATTTTTGTGATGGAAATACCCAGGTATGTGCTAGAAGTACAATAACTATGGAGAAAGATTTTGTGGTAATCTGTCAGATACCTCATATCTGAGTTACACCGAGCATACCATGCCTCTGGTCCTTGAAGTATATGGCAGTTATTCTACTGATTTTACTCTGCTGCATATATCTGTATAGACTTCTAGTTGATGGGAGACACCATTAGTGTTGCCCTAGGCCTGATGTTCTTTTTCCTTCATACTTGGTCTTAACAAGAACAGAGTTCCTTGAAGACAGCTCTTCATCAAATAAATAATATCTAAAATGCTTTCTTTTCAATTTTTTTTCCTTGTAGTTTGGCCCCAGTCCAGCTTTCATCTTTTTGATCTGTGGACCCATTCATTTGAGTGGGTCACTTTCTCATTCAATGATGCACTAGGTAATTTGGAGGCAAGTGATAGGCACAGCAATTAATAAGGCCCAGGTTATGTTTATGCATATCATATCAAAAGTGTTTAACTGGATTTGGTGAAAGTACTATTTATTTTGTCCTTACTTGTTTAACTTCCTTTATATTGTTTCATTGTACTCATTTTATGATAAGAATGGGATTTTTTTCCTCTACAAGCTGCTTCTATTGCCAGGCACAATTTTTATTGATAGCATCTCCCATTATCATGAAGATAGGCAGAATGTGAAATAGATAATTTGTTAATGAATGGATGCTTTGTCTGTCAAATATTTAATAATAATATATATGTATATGGAGTTTGAGCAAATGTCACAGAGTTTTTACTTTTTTTCTAATGGCTTACATCTGCCATAACTAGCTATTAGTTGACCTTCAGAAAAGTAGGGGATGTATTCTATAAAAAATGTATATTTTAAAATATTAGCCAATTATAAAGGGTGGCTGATAGCCTCATGTGAGTTAGCCACATGGGCTTAGTAAAGGATGGGCTATTTTTGCTGGAAGAAGGCATTTCATCCAGGACTTCAAACGCTTGTCCCAGGAGACAGCACATTGCGAGAAACAAGTCTCTTTGACTATTTTGTGGCTATGTCCTGAATCACCCAACTTAATGGCAATTTTGTTGGGTAAAAGCTTGAGATCTCAGTGTTATTGTGCTGTTCTCCCCAAGTAAATCCCATTTTTCAATTCTAGCATTCTTAACCCAGATCTGTATTGCTCCCAGTTCCTTTGCTGAGAGTCTGGGACAGGCTGTGTAATTGTTTTGTCTGAAGGAGCTGGCTTATGGCAGCGGTAGTTATCATCACATTCTCTCTTGCTTTGATGTATCCATAAAAATGTATTTAGCATATTTCCATTGTTCATCCATAGACCATATATTTTAATGGAGTAGAACCTGACTGTATCTCTGCTGCACACACTCTTAGGCAAATACTGTAACAATGAAGAATTTAATAGAAAAACCCAAATGTTTACTTATATTTTTACATTCTTTTTCTACCAAAACTAGATATCTTTCAGACCACTTCCCCACTCCTCCAGCTTTCTAGTACACCAACACTCTTTTCAAAAGAAGTTATGCAACGTGTTAGAAATCTTTGTTTTCCTGCTTATTAGTGATAACATTGAAATCATCCACCCATGCAGAAGAGGTAAAAAAAGGATGCTTAAAGCTGTAATTCTCAAGTTTCCTGTTTTTTCTTTCTGCTGTTGCTATTGCTTTACCAGTCCCAGATTTGCAGTCAGATAAAGTGATTTTCAAACAAAGAAAACTATCTGTTCTCAGTCAGCTGCACCTACTCATTCATAGCACTCAGAACACATTAGGTACGCCTTTGAGCTCAAGGAATTTGGGGAATAAATACTATATAATCTCTCAGGTTCACTTCACTCATTCTCTGCATCATCTGCTTGATGGAGATTCCCAGGAGTTCTTAATGGAAATTCCTAGAAGTCAACCGAACCAGACTGTCGCACTCAGTAACATCCGCCACCTCCCCTGACTCGCCGTTGTGTCCAATTGCTTCATCATCCTATTTTGTGAGTTAGAAAATACCAGAGATACTGTTCATTGTAATGAGAAATCTAAGTGCATTTGTATAAAAGAAGGATGTTCGTAGAACTATATATTTTCACATGAAAAAAAGAAAGAAGAAGAAGACAACTTGATGGTTAAAATTTTAAAAGTAAGTGAATATGTATTCTATGCTTTAAAAAAGGGGAAAAAGTTTTTGTTAATGCTTAGTAAATATGCAATGATAACTGGAAACTAAATCGATTTTTTCCGAGAAATAGGGCTATCAGGAACAGCATCAAAATTCATGTATTCCACATTGGATGGTCTAAGTCCATATCTTAAACATCTAACATTTATAGATCAAGGATTTATTATTTTTCATGATTACTCAGAGTTACATTTAGGTTTGTTTACTCATCAGCTTTTCTTGAAATAATAGAAGTGAAATAGTTTTTAGAAAAGCTGATATTGGAAGGAATTGCAGTATGTCAGAAACCCAACATTCTATCTTTAATTTATTTATAGACTTGTCCATTGAATAAATCAAATTATCTGATTGCCTCTCAATCACTAATGGATTTAGCCTCCAAATACCCTTGACGGTTAGGTAGATACTAAATATCTCTAGTGTCAAAAAGGGAAATAGAGATGAGGAGAGATTAGTAGCTTAGGTTTCCATGGTATTAAACGGCTGCTTTTAACATATGAAGTCAATAGTAACAACAGTACTCAGCACTTCTGAAAATCAAGCAATAATGAGCTTAATTAAGTCACTAAGTCAGTAGAAGAGGTGAGAATACAGCTGAGGTTTTGTAACTGCCTGTTAAATTTTAAACATAGAACTTCCTTCTTTTAGGTGGCAATCAGAAATGAGCACTGATTACAATAATTTTAATACATATGACTATCAAATTAAATACAATATAAGACTATCTGCAGTTTTTTCTCAAGACAATCTGTGATTTAAGTCAATCGGCCAGTTGATAGAGTATCAAAAGGCAGAGAGTAGAAAACCAACAGGACAAGTGCAGCTGTACCTTCACATCCTACCCTAGGGAAATGTGTAACCTTAGAAATGACCAGTGAAGTTACATGAGGGCACAAGTCATTTAAATGTGAGAAGGGAAGGCTCCAGGGGAGACCGTATTGCAGCCTTGCAGTTCCTGAAGGGATCCTAGAGCAAACCTGGAGAGGGATATTTCTGTGATTCTGTGATTTTCACAAGGGCAGGTAACGATAGAGCGAGGGGAAACGGTTTTAAACTGGAAGAGGGGAGATTTAGTCTGGATATTAGGAAGAAATTCTTCCCTGTGAGGGTGGTGAGACCCTGGCCCCGGCTGCTCAGAGAAGCTGTGGGTGCCCCCTCCCTGGCAGTGCCCAAGGCCAGGTTGGATGGGGCTTGGAGCAGCCTGGGCTGGTGGAGGTGTCCCTGTCCATGGGAGGTTGGACTGTGGGGGCTTTGAGGTCCCTTCCAACCCAAACCGTTCAATGATTCTATCATTCTATAAATAATCAATACTTTATCTCCTGGGTTACATTCCCTACATACCCCAGTAAATACCGGATGGCAGAATCATCCATTTCTTGATGTCACAGCAAGTTTGTCTTTTATTTTCCCATGTCCTGAAAATCAGAATATACATTTCCAGTGTTCTAGACATTTTTAATGCTGGGACAAGCCAAAAGGCAGAATTAATCTGCTCTTTGGTCCCCTAAAGTGAAGTTCCTAGTTCATTTTAATGGGAGTTTTGTAAGGACTGCCATTTCGTTATTCTTAATTATTAATGCTGAACAGCCCTAGTTGTGTCACCTTGATGCTGTGTTGTTAGGCAGTCCAAAAATACCGATTGACCTCAACTGCAGAGAATTCAGTGTTTAAAGGCAAGACTTAGCTCACCTATGCTGAGCAACTAAACACAGTCTATAGTACAAAAAAGTCCTGTAGTCAGGAGAGGGCAATACACAGCCCCTGTGTGTAATTCTGATCTGGAGAAGCTTAGACAGGCTGAGATCCTTTCTTATGCAGGTTTGAGCCTAAAGTTAGGACAGATGAGCCTAGGGCAAAGTCCTCAAATATGGTAGATGACTTGCAGGCACAGTGTTACTTGAAGTTTAAAGTGTACTCAGTAACCCCAAAGTCATTGCTATCCTGGAAAAGTTGATTGTCCTTGTGCTAAATTGCAATCAAGAACTACTACTAAGCCTTGTGCATTATGCCCTTGTCCATTGTACATGATGATATACTACGTGTTCACCTAATGATGCATTTTTATGAGTTATATATTTCTGAATGTGTTAATGGGTTTCATGCTGAGATGTGGGTGTTGGTGTGCCAAATGAAAAAGAACTTAATGACCTGATTGCAGTGTACTTAAATACAGGCACAGTTCTTCAGAGAATCTACTCATCACGAGGACCTGAAGAAGGGAGGTTTTAGACTTCCCTAGTGTCCATCAGTAGGGCTGGCACTAGGGTTCAGGTTAGGGGTAGCTGTCTGTATGCATACAATGTGCTTAGGGTTCCCTTAGAGTGGAAGAAGAAATCTAATCCAGAGGTAAACTCAGTTGCCTAAATATAAGCAGGTGATGTTATCAGAGATACTCTAAAGTATGTGACATATCTGGACACGTATGGACACATAGAATCTGCTGCACACCCATGTCCTTCTGGAGCAGTAGATGCCAGATAGTTTGCAGTATCCTGAACAACAACATTTGGATGATCATGAGTGACCATTTGGGTGACCAGGATGACCATGAGCCAGCAATGTGTCCTTGCAGCGAAGAAGGCCAATGCCATCCTGGGGTGTATTAGAAGGGGGTGGTTGTAGGTCAAGAGAGGTTCTCCTTGCCCTCTACTCTGCCCTGGTGAGACCACATCTGGAATATTGTGTTCAGTTCTGGGCCCTCAGTTCAAGAAGGACAGGAACTGCTTGAAAGAATCCAGCACAGGGCCACAAAGATGATGGAGGGAGTGGAGCATCTCCTGCTGAGGAGCAGCTGAGGGAGCTGGGTCTCTTTTGCTTGGAGAAGAGGAGACTGAGGGGTGACGTCGTTAATGTTTATAAATTTGTAAAGGGCGAGTGTCAGGAGGAAGGAGCCAGGCTCTTCTCAGTGATGTGCAACGACAGGAAAAGGGTCAATGGGAGCAAGGTAGAGCATAGGAGGTTCAGCCTGAACATGAGGA
>NW_010197470.1:0-2678 GCF_000695765.1 Mesitornis unicolor | reverse complement strand
TTGGACTGGATGAGCTTTCGAGGCCCCTTCCGATTCCTAAGATTCTGTGATGAGAAGGTTAGCTTTTCTCTGGCTTGAATAATACATCAGCACTACAGAAATTATTACTCCTTGAGTGGCTTCCAAAAAGTTAGAAAGTTGGTTCTCTTCAACCTAGTCCACTACAAAATAGTAGTAAATCATCTTTATTAAAAATGCAGACACTTTCTCCAGTTACATTTCCCTGCCAAAGAAAAAATCGGGTTTTTTTATAGCTTAACTACTGTCATTCAGCATCAATGAATGGCTTCTATCCCCTCCATCTAGTTCCATGTCAAACTGCCACACAATTCCAATATAGAATAGATGTAAAAAGTTGATATCAACAACAAGTAAAAGCAACATTTAAGACATCTGCTTTTATTTCTTTAAGTAATGTTATCCAATTGTTCTGAAATTAAATAATTCAGCAAGATGATCAATCAAAAAGCTTGATTAAGTAAAGATATGCTGTCTGTATAGATCAGATGTTGCAGTCCTGCAGCTACTGCTTTAACAGAACACATTAATATTTACTTATCTGAAAGACAGTGTAAGTCACTGCTGTTCTATGATGGTTTCACAGCAGGGTCGGGGGGAAATAGCAGTTCTTCAAGCAGCAAAACTAGTTATGTGTCATTTCCCACGGATCTGTGTCCTGACAGTAGCCGATTTCAGAATCTAAAGCATTAACTGTTTCAGCAAATACAACGGCTTCAATGGCCCAGAAGCACACAGGACTGCACACCTCTCTAGAATTTCTATTCTGCTAAAAAAAATTAAAAAGGGACCACCTCCTCCAAGTGTGGGGGTTCTTCACAGCAGAGAATGGTAAGAGGACCTCCCCAAAGCAGCTACCTCCTCTTTGATTTTTCCCTCCTGCCAAGTTCCGTTGAAATTAAACAAGACTAGAAACTACAAGGGAAGAAGAAATACACATGCAAGCACAGACAAATTTCACTTGGAAAACAAGTGTTAAATGTAATATGAAAGGTTTCTCTTAGCTAGTAATTAGCATAGAGAATAGTGTATTTAATAACTGTAATGCAGAAACATATACTACGTTGTGTATGCTGCAAGTTCTCATTAAAATTGTCTTAAACTATACACTTATAAATAAGAGAGTGTGTGTATATAGATATCTAAACATAAATATCTTTGACTATATACACATATAAAAGCCAAAACGAGGTATACTATTCCTCCTTTTAGCTATTCAGAACTATTTCACCTCTCAGAAAACATAAGCCTGGAAACACTGAGCTACCCAGTCATCTTGTGCAAGGAAAAATGCTAATAAAAAAACCACACAAACAAACAAACAAAACCAACAAAACCAAAAACCAAAAGGAACCCTTTTTAAGAAATTAATTGAGATTAAGTTACTGTGCCCAGGAATCATGACTCCATATTTTACTTCTGAATAATTAGTAACATCCTATGTTATAAGGAAAAAGAAAAAAGTGAGCTCTGCATCAAAAATGCATCATTCATGAAAATAGTTTATTGTAACTTCTAGTGAGGATACGTATTTTTACATTTTGATTGACAGTACTTTAACCTAGTAGTCCCTTCACAGTTTTCATGTTACTTAAAGATATGGAAAAGACCTAAAAAAAAAGGTAATAGCATGGGCGTATGTGATTTTTTTTCCAGTACGCTGGATTCTTGTTTCCCTTAGGAAAAACAGCTTTTTGGCATTGCAAAAGGTATAGCCCAGGCTCAAAACGAAAGGACAGCAGGCATGTCAAACCATAAAAAAGTTGACATGCTCTCAAACTAGAAGCCACTTACGAAAATCATAATTCATCTTTGTGGATAAATCATGGCAGGAAAGGAGGAATGGCACACTATCCCCCACAGTCACAATGGCACAACGAGCTCTCAGAAAAAAATAGATCACCCAGGAGGCAGATTAAAAAGAATCTATAAAATGTGATGAAGAGGAAAATTGGAGGAGTAGAATAAAGATGAAAGTGATATATTCACACAATCTTAATTACGGAGTTTGGGCCTGGCCTTGTCCTCCCCCACCCCCACCCCATCTGCATTTGCTTAATCTTGTAGAATTCAACCTATCATTTTATATTCTTATAAACACAGTCTTGAAACTGGCACTCAATTATACTATTTTTCATTACTAAGAACATCACACGTGTAACTCAAATTGCTAAAGCTGCCCCATTTTGCACCATAAGATTAGAGTAGGGACTGGGACCTGCGGTCTGATTATCGGGGTCCTGAGTCATTCCCCCTCACTTTCTTAGTCTAGCAAACATACTGCATGCAAAGTGGAAGTCCTCCATGGGAAATACTGAAGGCAAAATAAACCCTCCTGTAATCACTTACAAAGCTGGCATTTACCTTGCTCCTGGAAAAGTTTAGAGATGTCTAAATCTCATCAAAGGAGAGATTAAAAGATGTTCCTCCAATATCTCAGGAAAGCACCCTACACATTTCACAGACTACTGTCTGATGGACCAGTGTTGCCATATTCATCCCTTGTCCTTTGTGTACAGTACCAAAGGTGAGATTTTAATTTATCCTCATTAAAATACTAAAAATCCAATTATAAATAGTTTTATTCATATGAGAAGCACTTCTGATGCTTCCAGATCACCTAAATAGATAGTTCACACTTCTAGTCCATCCCTTAACTT
>NW_010197469.1:14693-18584 GCF_000695765.1 Mesitornis unicolor | reverse complement strand
CCTAATATTCTGTGATTCTGTGAAATAGGTTGTGCTTAACAAACCAGACTCAGGGTGGGGATGGTGTAAAGAAAGGAATGGGGACAGAGATGGAAGCAAAACGGGGACTGAGAATGGTATGGACAAGAAGCCTGGCCAGGGTACAGCAAGAATTTGGCTACATAACTATAACAAAACATCAGTATGACATACACAAAAGGATTCTACTAGTAGGAAGATAATTACTCCTCTAGGATTAATTTTCTAGATCTTACAAGAACTACTTCATCTCAAGTTAATAAAACTGCAATGCAGAAGTGGTGCCACATCTGCAGTAGTACCACTTAAGTTGGCTTCCAAGGTAATATTTTAGAACTGATGTTTTTATTGCTTCTCAGTTTGGCAAAAGAAAAACCAAACAGGTTTCTGTCTCTTATTTATGTTCAATTTAATAGTGACTGAGGTGCAGACATAGAACAGTAATTACTTCAGAAAATATTTCAAAATGCATGGAAAAAATATTGCAGGATGTCTTTCAATGCAGTTTTCAGAAGCTGAATAAGATCATATTCACACACTAGCTCTTGGAGTCAAATGCTAAGGAGTATTTTTATCTTCTTGTCATCGCAACTGTAAAGAAACTTCTAATAACATCCAAATATAGCAACTACTATGTAAACATGCAGTTGTGGAAGCTGTGTAAAAATACCTAGCCATTCATTTATCAAACATAATGGAAGTTAAATTCACAGCATATTGAGCCAACTATTACACTACCTGATGGTCTTCATGTTTTAATAAACTAGACAGCGATTCCACACAGATCTCTAACGAAGAATCTTGAGGCTCCATTTTGCCGCAGAGTCTGGATACCACAGCCATAGCTGAATGCAAAGTATCTTTATGAACAAGGTGTCCGCTGTCACGAATGAAGGTCAAAACACAATTCAACCCTCCAGCTTCAAACACAGCTCCTGACTCACGGGTACAGATTAATTCTAACACCTGTGACAAAATGAAATTTAATTAGAATCAATTACACATAAAAAGTCAGTTCTTTCTTATATCCATCTACAGAACTGGTTAAGAAAATGAAACAGAACAAAAAAAAAACCCTCTTCCTCAATACCCAGAAAGTGTCAAAGCCTCCAGTACCCCAGTAGTTACAGTTTTCTTCAAAAACACAGAGGCAAAAAGAAGAACATTCCCCAACAGCATCATCATTACACGTGTTCAGGAGACAGCTAAGTAACAGTGTCTTTTCCTGGGAGAGCTAAGATTCTGGATAATACACAACTGCGGGCTCTGAAACTTCCAAGAGTACTGTTACTCCAGTACTTCAGTGACGGACTCCTGAAGTAGACTAGAACTAGCAATTAGGAAATACGTGCATGAAGTCTGATGCCATGGTAACCAAGGACCAAAACTACAGACCCGCACGTGGCCGTGAGATATGCTTTAAACAAAAGATTTTAAGGGTTCTGAAAATTTACTGAAGAGACACAGAATTTTTCCTTTTTTGCAGCAGGTGATTTATCTATATCTGGAGCAATTCTTAATTCCATTTTTAGCATAAAATTAGCCCTTAGCATTCTAGTCACATATGATAAACAGAAAAACTGTCTTTTCATATTTTTTGTTTCATTTTCTATACTTTTCTCATAAAGGAATCTCAGTTTACCAGACTGACAGTAAACATAAGCAGCATCAGTGGCATATATCCTGTTATCATACTCTATGTTTTTTGCTTCACATTTTAATAAAATAAATAGGATTAGAGTATGAGGAAGCTCTTCAGAAACAGCAACTTTTCCAGCTCCTTAAAAACAGAAGGATCTTCAGAATCCATACCTTGACACACTGCTCAGCCAAATCTCTGCTGGTCCTGTTGTTAAGTTCAACGACTACTAAACGATTACAAAGCGCCTTGATAGCGCCATCCACTCCCACAATCCTGCGGGTGCATTCGGCCGATACATCCAGGTAATACGTTATGGCACGAGCTGTGACTTCTAACACGTTGTCCGGAGCACTCTCATCGAGAAAAATTTTGCACAGTGCTGGTAAAAAAGTTCGAGGAGGGCATCTGTAGGAAAAAACCCCCACAACAATAAACAAACAAAACACACCAAAACATTACTAAGTTGTGCAAGTTTCTCTCCATTTTCATACACTTATACATTAACAGATTAATGCTACTCATGCTGACATGATTTGCTTGATTAGTTTATAAACTAATATAATGCTGGTTCACAGCATTTATTTAGAATGCTAGGGTGTAGGCATCTCATAGACATCCTAAAATTCAAATCAGTAACTTTAAAAGATGCTGTATTAGGGGAGGAACCCAGGAGAAAAAAAAAACTTTTTTGAAATTTTATAATCATACAGGGAAAAAATTACCCTCTTGGGAAGCCATTTTAGGAATTCAGACCGAAAATAATAGCATGCTTTCAGGTCTGGCAGACAGGTGAAGTACTCATTGATGAATCACTCTGAAGACTAACCCAGAGGTCACTCAGTATCCACTGGGTACACACGGTGACTCATACGAAGGCACCAAATCCTGGGACAGCAAAATGCTAATCGTTTCCTTGAAGATCTGGCCGTGCTTTATGAAGTAATTAAATAATGCTGTTTGACAAATAAATACATTACCCAATGATCCTGCATGACACAAATTAGTAACTGAAGCTTCGATCAAGCCAAGTCACATATTTAATACTTACATTAGCCTATCCAGCCTATACTGTCTCTTGTTCTTAAGAAATTTGCTATTTAACTCCTCATCTTTCTTAAGCAGAGTTTACATGGCAACTCTGCATTTAAAGTCATTATTCACTAGTAAAAAAAAAGTCCTAAATTTGTACTCATTATTAGATTCCTACCACACAATGACACAAGAAGCATTTCAGTACATAAAATTTAAAGCAATGCCCCCTGTTCCAGTTTTTTGCTACTGGATCTTCTACACTGCATTTTATGATCGTTAAAACATTCCTATAAACTGTGTTCTTCAAATACTGTATCACAAGAAAAAAGTTTACCAATTAACACAAATCTTGAAGAAAAAAACAAAACAAACCAAAACCACACAGTGGAGTAAGGAACTCCTCTGTGTCCACTGTAATACTAGAATGCAGTAGTAAAATGCTTTTCTTAGATTTCCAAAAGCAGCAGCAGAAAAAAACCTCTAGATGTTTGCAAGGAGTTACAAGCAATACTTAGCAAATCTAACATTTACAATTTTTTCTATGATTTAACAGTTATAAAAAGACACAGAACAAATGGAACTTGGCTGTAGTTTTTGAAAACAGAAATTTAAAAATTTGGAAGAAAACCGTTCCTGTCCTCAAAACACCTGCCCACAAAAGCCAATTACTCAGCAGACACAGCAAAAATATGAAGTTACCAGAAGCCTATCATTTATATTGAATTCTTTGCCTTTCACACCATGTGGTTCAAGTTCTACACAGTACAGTAATACAAATGAAGTTATTATCCCTAAAGCCATACCAGGCAGTCACATGAGTGCAAAAGTGTGAAGTATTTCTGAGGAAAGCAAAACAGAGAGACCTGGATTCTATCAGCCCCCAGTGTCTGCCTACGAGACTGTCACAAAGCATTCTTGTTCCTGTTTCATAAACCCTGCCGTAACAACATATTACACACGGCTACTACTTTTTCAAAGAGGTGCTAGCTGGCAAGAGATCCAATGTGTTATTTCAAGCCCCAAAGGATGCAACATTGACTTTGAAAATAAAGTCGGCAGTTGCATTCTCAGATACAAAAGACACATTTGGCCAGTGTAGCCCACCATATGCTAATTTGCCTGGATGGAACCTCTCCTCTTGTCAACTGCTCTGTAACATTATTTCAGGCCAATACTTCATTCTAGCAGCACAGTTCTTT
>NW_010197469.1:0-14669 GCF_000695765.1 Mesitornis unicolor | reverse complement strand
AGCAGGAAAAAAAAAAGTTTACTACACCAGTCAAGTATACAAGGTTCTTTACTACTCATTCACTGTTTAGGAGTGACTTGGCAATGCTAGATTAACAGTTGGACTCCATGATCTTAAAGGTCTTTTCCAACCGAAAACCAGTTCTATTACTCTGTGCAACAGCTTCTATGGTCAGCTACAGACTTTTTATAATTCTATGAAAACACAACTATCAAGTTATATTTGTATGCATTTCACAGAATCACTCGGTTGGAAAAGACCTCCGAGATCATCATGTCCAACCGCTCCTGTCTACCCACTAAACCATATCCTTAAGTACCTCGTCTACACGCTCTCTAAATACATCCAGGGATGGTGACTCCACCACCTCCCTGGGCAGCCTGTTCCAGCTTCTGACGACCCTCTCAGTAAAGAACTTCCTCCTTATCTCTGACCTGAACCTCCCTTGGCACAGCTTGGTGCCGTTTCCCCTTGTTCTATTTCTGAAATACATCTTCAAGAAGCTGAGCCCAAGCCTCTTCAGATAGTCCTTCACACCGTGGGAGTAAAGAGTTTAAAACAAAACAAACAAACAAAGATCATGTATGTAAATTATTTCCTAGAATTTAAACAGTGCTCCAATTATGCTGACTGTGATGAATAAAATGGTAAATTTCTCTGCTGAGCTAAGTGAAACAATCCAGTAGCAGCAGCCTCTTGTGGACAAATGTACCTGACTGGCCTTCATTAACATCACATAAGCAAGCAGGCAGGAATGCATACACACACATGCATACCCTGCAAGTTTAAAATACTGCCTTCTTCCCACCTTACCTTACTGCAGTCTTGTGATCACTAGTTACACTGGAGTAAGACTGAGCCACACTCATTATTACTAGCTCTGAACTTCTCACTGCACTGTCTTCTCCCACCCAGGAAAGTGCCTAATAATGCTTAGCACCTCCTTCTCTGAATCCATTTCCTACGCCATACAAGTCATACGTATTTGTCACACTGCAACATCTGAGGGCTCCTGTTACAGATTAGGGTCTCCCTGCACTACCAGAGTAAAACAACAGATTTCATCTGTGAAAACCTAAAGTATAACTGTACAGTAGGACAGATATGGACAAGAGAATGCAAATTAATTATCCCAAATTACTACATCTAATCTTTATATCTCAGCAGTTATGATAACTGCAGTTTACTGATTAGCATCTCTCATCATTACATTGGATTTCCTTATTCTACTTCTTCACAGCTTTTTAAAGCATGATACTACCAGCTTATTATCAGTTCACCCATCACCAGCATTCTTTTGCTATTGTAATAGGTTCTAGGGAATACATTTTTTTATTTTGGCTTCTCCAAAAGCTATCAAAGAAATGAATTGGAGAGCTGTCATTATGCCCACAACTGCTACCTAAGTTGCTGCTCTGAATGTGCATCAAAATGATCAGGTAAGAATGATGCTCTGCTTTGTTTTACTTGGAGCAATAATATTCAGAACAAGAGGAAGATGAAAAAACCTACACATAAAGGTCACAAAAGAACTTTGACTTTGGTTCTGTAATAAAGATACAATCTTTGCAAAAACATTTGGTCCAGGCATTTGAAGATTTGTTAGAACCAAGAGCAGCAGCTGCATACAGGGAGAGCACATTTACTACACAACTGCATAAACCACACGGACTGCTAAGAGTTTAAAGCAGAAGGATTATCAAACTTACAAAACATCCTCAGTACAAAGCAAAACAAAAAAGTAACTAACTTCAGTATCCTACAGTAAAGCTTCATTGTATTTACTTAATGGTGAAAACTACGAACTAGTGTTCCAGTAGACAAGGAATGGTTAGTTACACAGGAACTCTTAAAAGATACACATGGATTACACTCATAAGCACGCATACAGCATACAGATAAGTTCAGATTCTTTTTGCCTGCTGAAGTCCATCCAGGCCTTAGCAGTCCCTTAAGCTCCTGCTAGCGAGGGAACAGAAAGTACCAGTTCACACACAGGCTGGATCAACAGCCGAGCCTGTAACAACAGAGAAGGGTGTACCAACACAACCCTAGTGCTCCAGCCAGTCTCCTCAAACAGGTGGCTAGAATAACTACAGCACAAAATTGTACAGCTCTCATTTTGAAGAACTTCAGTCATTATGCTGTAGGTAACTCTTCTATCAATAACTGTGTTACAAACAAGAGAACACAGGTCAGCTTTATAGAGATCACCCTTTAATCCCCAAATCCACAGTAAGCCATTACATGGGTCTCTCGTGGTTGAAACTGTAAGCATCTGCTCTGCTCATCTCAGGGACAAGAACATGCATCTGTGAGCAGTGCCAGAGAAAGGACTGGAAGGGGTAGATGGGAACACCAGCACATGATGGGAGATGGGATGCAGCACTGTCACAGCCATACAGCAGGTGTCCACAGTACACCCTTCCGTTCTGCCACACAGCCCCTCTGCGGATTTCTGTGCTGGCACCTGAGTCTTAAGAAAAAAGGCAGAGTCTTGCCCTTACTTAGTGAATGGTCTCTACAGCTCAAAATTGTGCAAATGGGCTTCCAAAGTAATCCTTCAGTCCTCACTCAATCCTGAGCACCTTGTTACTAAAGTGTAAACAAAGGCAGCACAGGGAAGAGAAATGCACTGCTCACCTGGAAGCAATTCTAGCAACCAGGTCCTGACAAAAGCACTTTGAAGACCAGCCTCTCTTTATAATGAAGCACCAGGTAAGCAAATACAAGCAATGCCAGGAGGCACCAAAGAGTGACTCAGATAAGCCATGTTATGTGTCACTATTACACCTGAATTCCAAGGTAAATCCCTACTGGTTTCCCTAGGCAGGCCGAAATAGACCAAAGTGACCTAAAACTGTCTCAAATATTTGCTGTAGAAGATCAGGTCTCATCAGAAATATAGATCCTAATGCTGTTCCAACTAAGACGATGCTCAGAACTATAATGTGCTTTGACAGGTAGTGAAGCAAAGCGTTTCAGGAGTGCCTGTACCACAGTGGCTGCATGCTGGACTCGCCTCAGGAAGCTGTCTACATGGGAGAAACAGGACTGCCAGAACTTCCCGGGACAGCAGGGAGGCTGAGGGCAGAACTAAGGCACTAAACAGACTGGTGCGACAGGACACCAGCTGATGTTCAGCTTTTAGTACCCTTCCATCTACTGACAGGTGATGCTTTTGATTTCCAAGAGAAGAGAAGAGAATACAAACAAATCTGTCATCACTGCAGGCCTCAACTCCCACTGAGGGGAAAAAACCCAAAGGGCGTAACTTCTAAACTTAAAAACCCCAACATCAAAACCAGTTTCACCACGTTGCTTTTATCTAGACCATATACTAACTAAAAGGTAACATATCTCGGAAAATAAATTATGACAGAAAAAAAAAAGGAAAAAAGTTGCTGTATCCTCAGAGTTGGTGGGGGGAACCACTGTTCATAATGACCTATCTGCAGTGGAACAAACAAAAACAGTGATAAGTTTAACACAGGAAAAAAAATCTATTTTTTAATAGTTTTTATTGTTTCAAATTAGAAAAGTAATTGGAAAATAATAAGTAGCTCCAAAGTTCAGATTTCCATTTAGGCACTTCTAATGAATATGAAAGCTAAAGGAAAATAGTTTTAGATTTTCATTTCTAAAGAGGCTGTATAAACATCACATTGGACACTTCCTAAAGTAATTTAAAGGAGTACTTTAGAAGAGTGATTAGGGACTGACTTAGCGAATTAATAAGGTTACTCTGTGTTACTTCTTAGTGAAAGACCGACTTTAGTGAGTTAATGAGGTTACTCTGCGACCAACACTACTGCCCTTGCTAATTACTTGAAGTGTCTCAGTTCTAGATGTCCACCCAACTTCACTCCTGTATTCCCAGGATAAGAGCTTCTGCTCTTATCTTGTGAGCCTCCCACCCACCATGTTTCTAAATCTTGCTGGAAGACAGGTTCATAAATAACAGTTTTTAAAAAGTCTAAAGTACTATTCACTACCAATATCCACCCTTTATTTCTAATCCATTAAGACTGGGGTAGTAGAGCACTCTTCATTCCTCCTACTTACATCAAGAAAAGAACTAAACCACACAAAAAAGTGCTGATTCTTTATAACTTATATGAAAAAACATATTAATGCTTTCAGTGTTAAAATGTATTTATTAGATTGTAAAGGCCGCGATACACCAATTTTTTAACATACATTCTCCCTCCACAGAAAATTTAATTTATCTAAAAACATTTCCTAGATACCACAATTATATACATCAAGAAAGGCTACGGAAATTTGTCAATGTGAGTATATTACTACAGCATTACAGCACAACTCCACATGTTGACACACTTCCGAAACTTTCCTTCTCCCCTCCCCATCCTGTCCCCTCTTTAGGAACAGGAGTATCCACAGGGATGCAAAATTCTTAAACAGCGACAGCAGTAAGCTCCTGTCAGTGCTAAACCCATAAACTCCAATGAAGTGACTCAGCTGATTTTACAGCTTGCCAGTGTAAAAACAGATACCAAGGAAGTAAAAATAGGCACTGTAAACTCGTTTCTGTAATTACATTTCATATTTTAAATGCACTTTAAAACCTTAGCTAGAACAGGAACAATAAAGGTAGTTTAAAGACTTCTGCTGTGTTTAAACAAAACCCAAAAGAAGAGAAAACGTCTTCATTCCCCAGATGGTTAACACCACTACTGCTAGCTTGGGTGTGTTACTCCATTCCAGAGCACCAGCAGAGCCCCTGCCATGTGACAAAGCCCTAGCTTCAGGCGCCTGGACCAGGACATGTGACTTGTGGCAGAAAACCAAGCTCTGCTGCCTGCCAGCGCTTGTGCTGGGTCCTTAATGCACACCAGCTGCTGAGACCAGTTACAGTGGGAAAATGAGGCATATGTGCCTACACGATTTAATTATTATTTAATATATAATAATTTTAAATAACTAAACATTAAAATACTGAATTGAAACCTTATTAGTAACTGCTTTTGAGAAAAAAATATACATATTTACAATGATGTGTCACTCAACTTTAAAGTTTCAAAAAATGTACATCCTGCACAATTGACGTGTTCTTAAAGCAACAGCAATTCCTACTTATTTTTTATTAATGATTGTTTTTCCTTTCTGCAGTTCTTTCTATGGGAGAGCGCAGATTTTCTCTCATTGTTTCTTCTGCTGAAATACCATTTTGTTTCCACATATGAGCCAAAAACATCAGCAGAGTAATAATCCAGATCACCCACGAGAGAACCGCCTGCATACCTGCATTATTGCTTGTGTGTGTTCTTCTGAACCTATTTCCAAAACATATTGCAGACTATTTTCTTACAATACTGTTACAGAACAAATAAAGGTCAGAAAACATCCACTTACGTGTAAGACTTTAGAGATACCACAGTATATCTTAAAGGTACAAGGAAGAAGCAACTAAAACTTAAATGCTAATTGAGGAACCTTCACCACATTTATAAAGTATTAGACTCTCATGACTCTGAATCTCTACTAAGATTAGAGATACCGCAACCACATCTAAGGCCAATAAAACAAAGCCAGAGAACGAACAACTCCATCCTGTGTCTTTTCCAGCAGAAACTCCACATTGTTAGAAATTAAAATGAATTCAATTAGAATTCAAATTTGACATTTAGAAACACTTTCAAACTTCCTTTTAGCTAAATAAAGGACAGACAGCTGAACTCTCCTCTGAGAGTTCACTATTAGGAGGGAACAACTACTTTATTCAACACCACGTTCAATAAATATCGGTTGTGTAAGATGAAACAAAAGAAAAAGTGCACAAGAAGAAACAGCTTCTGCAGCACAGGTAACTCCTAAATAAACTCTAGTCAGCTTTGCTCTTGAATGTACAAAGGATGTGTTGGGCTGCTTTTGTGTTTTTCAGTACCTTATAAGAGAGAAGGCATTCCTCAGGCTAGTAATTCCACATATGTTTGTTCTCCTGCCTCCAGCATTTTGTAAATATTTTGCAGAAACTTGGTCCCCAATAGCTGAATAAATTCAAGAACACAAAACTAAAGACATTTCTGCCTATGATCTCCACTAGTAGCAACCTCAATTGTGCAAACAGATAATGGTTCAAGTACACAGTACACTTGTCAACATTTCAAAATGAGAGAAGCAATTAAAACAAAAAGTATGCTTTTCTAAGTGTGCCTAGACATGCATGCCCCAAGAGCTTCTGCTGGATTTCCAGGTGTTCAAAAAGAGAACCGACTTAATCAAGAAAACTTCAATTTCCCTACTACCAATCTAGTCAACATCTATGCTGTTTATGCCTCTTACGTAGCCTTTTTGCAAGAGGCCGGTACTTAAATTCATTTGACTAATACAGTCATTCAAGACAGGAAGCCCGCTTTCTGAAATTCCTGTAACACCTATTGCACTGGTCTCATCCAACCTGTTAGGAGAGGGAATCTTTCAGAAGGCCACTAACTCACTGCTTTAAAACTCTGCACCCGTCCTCTGTGTAGTACTTGCAAGAATCACTTCCATTTTACCTCACACAAAACAAAGGTACTTGATGATACTACTGGGAAAAAATGAAAACAATGGTAGAGTAGTAAATAGTTACAAAGACAGTTTGATGAGTTATACAGAACTGACTGGATTACTCAGAGGCACAGGCTCATTTAAACAAAATGTGTTTTAACACACACAAATGCCAAGCTACAGATCTTAGTCTAGGTAATGCATCAAGCCATACCTAAGAAGCCAGCAATCACATCCCAGAAAGCAACTCTAAAGATAAATAACTAAAACCACCCTTTCTGTACAATGTTTTAGAAACTTCAAACTAAATTTGGGAAGTGTAAGTAGTGACAGTAAGTTAAATGTACTACTATAAGCAGAATGGATGAAGGCAACACTGGAAAATATTTCTGATAAACTTGGAAACTGACGAATTGGAGAAGGGGAGGAAGATCAAGAGCCGATAAAATCATTGCATATGTGTACATTCACAGTAAGAATGGTATGGACGTTTAAACCAATAGGAAACGGTGCACTGACTGACTGCCACAGACTGCAGCAGTCTGGCCAAGTCACACAGAGAAGGCCAAGCAAATTTCAACAACAAAGACAAGTACAGCAGATTAAATAGCAGAACAAGGGGCAAAATGAGGTAGGATGCCCTACTGGAAGCATTAGCTACACACTATGCTTGTATCAAACAAGATGCTCAATTCAGTAATAGCCAGGTAAAATATAGGGGCCTATGACAGAGAGAATGTCAATTTAGGTGACCCAATCTTCCCTTCTGGCCTTCGCAACCATTAAGAATCTCAAAATGATTAGACAAGCCTAATTAATCTCCATAATACCCATGACAATGAGGCCATCATTTCCACTTTGCAAGGAGCAACCAGAAAGGCGTTAGTGTGTTAAAACTCTTAGCACTGCAAAAAAACCGCAACCACCCGACAACAACAGCCTTAAAAATCGGAAATAGTTCAACATCACGGTGTAACAAGATAGCTCCCTGAAACACACAGCACACACACCCCTACCTCCATCTCAGAAAAACACTCCATGGGATACTGAAGATCCCACCATACTGAAGTCCACAGAGTGAAAGCCTCCAGTGCTGGCACTTCACCGCTGCCACAGCCTCTGCCTTCATTAAAAGTCAAAAAAGTCTGTAGGAATCACATGAATCTTGCCATTGTAAAGCTTACAAAATTGTGTTTACTGAGAGACATGCCTGCATTAGGCCAAACCAGTAACTCATTAAGAACATATGCTTTGCATGGTCTACAAGAATGAAACCTGTCATCTGTTGTCGACAGCAAAACTTATCATGGCCGCACTTCAGCACAAAACTGTAATAATGGCCTGACTTCTTTTTTTCTCCCTTAAAATAACAAAACTAGCAAATCTGTAAAACACACGACATGAAACCACACTGATACGTTAGATTTGTTAGAGCACTTTACCGCTGCCTGAACTACAGAGATGTTTTTAAAGCCAGCCCAAACTTCAAAAATATCCACCTATCCCTACTTCTACAAAAAAAATTGGTTTTCTATCTGTATCTAATTTTGATTTACTGGAGTTACAGAATGCTGGCAAACACAGGAGCTTTAAGCAGTCAGGTGGAGGTAGAGCTAAACTGTTCCACTTCATTCAGTTCCACCAGCTGACATTAACAGTCTTTGCTTCACTAGAATTCCTTCTTAGACTTGTGTTATACCTTAACAAATACAAGGGAGAGATACAGTAGTGAATACATAGGAAACAACAAGGTTTAATGCAAATTAAAATAAGCATTCTATTTAAAAAAATCCTATTTTACACATTATAACCCTAAAATCTCTGTATTTTTTTTTATTTTTCAGTTAAGCTGATAACTCTTGATAATTCATTGCTGACCTAATCTGCTAATGCTAAATATACTGCAATGACTTGGGGCACAGCTGAAGGGGGAAATACGCATTCTCTTTCTCAGCATTAATAAGGCCCATTTCATCTGTTCGGCGTAGAAAAGATTTTACTCATGCTTCACTTGTTCTACTACTGCCTTGTTCTACAAGTTTGCTTTGTAATCAAGGAAAATAACAAAATAACTTCTTCCTTGCTAGATCCTTGGATACTTGTACTTTGGCAGAAGCAAAAAGAAAACAGCAGCACGAGGCCCAGATCTGAGTTCTCATTTTATTTCACCAAAACCAAAGCAAAACCATCAGGGCAAAAAAGACAAACTGAAACACCTATGTGGAAAAGGGCTGCACTATAAATGAGAGGTTGTAACTAACAACCTCTACATTGTTTCTGAAAGTACTTGTAACAATTTAAACACTAAAAAATACCAATTAAGTTTTTATCAAATCCATATTTAAAATTCCTGTTAAAGTTGACTTAGTAGTACACACATTAACTACAACTTGAGACTAATACTTATAATCACAACAAGTTTAGCTATTTTACTCCAGCTCTACTTAACAGAACTGTTTCTATTCACCTATTAAGTGTCCACAGTTCAAGCTAGTGGCTTTTGCTGCTGGAGGAATGTCAGCCATTCTTCACGCTGAGTGACTAACAGTGCCTGTGACTCATTGGCACCACAAGATGAATAATCCGCTGACTTTTTTGAAGGCTAACATATGAGTAAAGCTAAAACCAATTTAATCAGATGTAACATGTAAATCTGGAGAGAAGTAAAGAAATGTCAATTGTTTGGCACCACTACCTGTTATTGGCCGCACACCCCACAAGTTGCTGTGATGCTGCCAGCAGTTTGCCAGAACACTACAAAACAGACACCGTACATTCGCGCCTACTTCTGTTTTCCCGATTTGACCTGAAACGCTAGTTTCAATATACAAATACTCTTATACAGAAAGTAATTACTAGCTTTAAACTAGACCATTTCCTTGAGAACGTGCTTCCAAAGTAACTCCATTACTTTACTGCAATAACAAAGTACAAGATTTTGAAGCCATCATTTCCATACTTTTCCCCCTCAAGTTTGTGACCTGTCTTTGCTAAGTGACACAGTCTATTGCCCTTAACTCCTTGAGGAATCGGTCTGGAAAAAATGTTGTGCTTCTAGGGAAAACCCACAGCAATCAAGTCAATATTTTTCAGGTGTCTTAGTTTCATAGCTTTACCAGTCCTTGCCATATGCAGCTTTTAATCACTGGATGTACTTCACTAAAATTATGAGCTTTTTCTAAGCTTATGTCATAAGGGCAAATCATTTCTTATGTAAAAGTGGACTAGTACTTAGTAATTAAAGTCACTCTTATTGATCCACGAAAAACATCCCATTTTATTCTCCAAGAAATCGACTGGTTTAAGATTCCACCTTCCATCTTCTACTTGTTGAATTCCACAGATGAAAAATTTCCTTGACATTTTATTAGTCAATATAATTAATGGCAATAAACAATTCGAAGATTTAAATAACATCTGCACAGCATACAAAAATTTGGGAATGCTCTTCTTGCTTAACAGAAGAAAAAATGTTGTAAAGTCTAGAGGCTGGTTTTCCTACCAACAGAAAAACATGTCCACGCTATAAATCAGGCATACACTGAAACCGCTTTCAAAATTAGTTCCTGAAAAATGTGTTTGGCAACACTTGTGTCACACAGTAAATCTCCTATTTAGACAAGCAATAATTCCTTTTAAAACATTGCTGAAAAGCAACTTTAAAATATTATCAATTATTATTTTTAGTTATGCTCTCTCAACATGTGATAGTCTTGGCTACTAGAACTGTCATTTGTAAAGATTTTAAAAATACTTTAAGACATCATCTATTGCTCAAGGAGAGTTTCAAAATAAATAAAGTCACCTTGAAATGCAGGCACCCAAAATAATCCACTGAAGTTCTCCACTGAAAAGCATATACCTTTCTCTGCTTCTCCCATATTTAAAGTTATGCAGCTCCACCTCCAGCGCTCATCAGACAGCTCTGAAATCTGCTGCAATTCACTGTAACAGCAGAAAACGAGCCAGCTTCTTCAGTGGGTTTATAGAGCAGCTGGCTCTCTCAGTGAATTATAGGAGCCCAGTCAAGCCCTGATGCTGGCAGGAAGCAAGAATACGGTTGGAAGGAATAAAAAAGGTAAGTGATAAATGGGCAGAAGTAGCTCTCCCTTTCGAAGGCAATGAGCTACTAGGTCAGCTCACCAAATACCATGGAACAGTATCTTCAGTGTATCCACAGTGCCAGTTAAAAGCAGCGGTACTGTAAAGTCATTTGAACAGGCAGGTAACCTTGTCAACTTTTTCCCTATTTACAGTTTATTCTCTTCTGTTTGTCTTTAAGGGAAGCTGACAACAGCAAGAGTGATCAACAACTTAGAAAACCAGAAAAACTAAATTATACCGAGGCTTAAAACAAAAAATAAAATGCCAAAGACTATTCAAATGTTTCTTCTTTCAGACATAAAAACTAATTTTAAAACCACAATACTGCAATAATAGAACATTCATTTTATATGCTGGAAGAAAAAAAAGCACTTGGGCTATTTAATTCATTTATATTCACATGAAAATCTGTCCTAAATAAAATGCATAAAACCCACAACTGGTTTATGTTTTAAAAGTTGACATTTCATGCCTGATTCTCAAATACTCAGAAGATATCCTTACAAACGCTTATGCCCAAACTTCTACTTCTGTTTTACGCTGAACACACTGACGGAGGAAGTTCACCTAGATTTGTCAGAAAAAATCATTCTTAACTACCAAATCCTTCTCTACAGCAGCAAAGTCAGAAGTCAGTAAATCAGCTTTTCTGAGACTGAAAACACAGTGCTCCACCAGTACCAGTACTACGTGGGACAGATCGGGAAGCCAAGTGCACGTCCCCAAAGGAAGTCTCTTCCAAGGCACAATTTTACCCATAAGTTCATCAAGGCCAGGATCAAGCAATTCCAAGTTCTAAAGCAATGTACAAAACTGCACTCACTGCTATGTAACGTCTAAAAATCACAATTTTAGAGTTATAGGAATTTTACACTTTCTATAATAAAAGCAGTTGTGAAAGATTAACAGCTTTTAAGAGAGAAGCCCAAAAACTGTTCTCCTTTTCAGGACTACAAAACTAAACACTGTAAAAAACAGCTGCCTTCTTAAATGCTTCTAAACCCACACTCGCAAGAAGCAGGATGTATCAGAAAGACACGAACCATTCTCAGAAATGCAAAAGAAAGCGAGAGTAATGAAAAAAAAGATTAAGAGGAGGAGATGCAAGAGCATCAAAATAAAAACTGGGGAAACAAAAAACCCACCACCAAAAAACCGTGAGACAGATCAGCTTTTAAAAGTTGTGACTGACTTTTGCTACCTCCTTTCCATACTACTCGTGGGCCCTCACAGGAAGCAGTGTAACACACGCACAGCAACACTATGAAGTAACAGGAGTGGTTACATCAGCATTTTGTGCTGTGAGAAATACAAAAAGGAGAGCAGGGACTGTGCTACATGAAGTGCACAAATGCAGCCCAGAAGGAGGGTGGCATGAACACCAACATTCTTCAAAAGGGCAAAATATTTGGGTGAAGAGTGGTTAATATCTGTGATTTTTGGTTGGATTTACAGAGCTCAGAAAAAGCTACCATATCTCTTGAGAAACATCTTGCAAGAGTATGGATGCTCAAATGGATCTAGGTGATCATCATAGTTTTAATGCAAAGCAAAGTTTTTCTCTACCATTAAAACAAGACAAAAAAACCCAACACTGTGAATACATTTCTTTAAGCGGTCAGACCACGTGTGGGAACGGGCACCACAGATCACTCCCAGGACACCATGTTTTCAATCGAACAACAGCACTTCACACAGCTCTACCAAAACCTCTTCATTTCAGTGCTCCACACGTGACTTCAGTCTGTAAAAATATTTTTGAGGCTGAAAGTTTCTAGGAATGTTAAATGTTATACACAGCTACCGAGAGAGGAAAACTATATTCCAGAAACGAAAGCCAAGACTACTCACGTTTCAAAACAGCGATCCACGTTGTCCGACATCAGAAGGAGCATGCATAGCTGTTCCAGTGCTATGAGCTGCATGTCCCTTTCATCTCCCTGCCCCATCTGCAGCCATTCCAGCAACGTGTCTGGGTCCACATCTGCCATGCTGTTGGTTTTGGTTCGGAGTTTTTTATTTTTAAAAAAAAAAAAAAAAAAGAGCCACCTCCACTTAAATTAAAAAGTACCAAAAATATCCTTTAACTGTTGAAGCCAGACTAACTTGAGCACAATTAATGCCTCACTTCAGCCAGCCACAGCCTTTTGCAGTTTTCACCTGAAAAGAAAAAAAAACCATGACTACAATCTTGCCTTTAAGCTTTTTGGATTTGGTCCCCTCTAAAATGTATAGCATAGTTTTTGGCTGACGTGAAGAAAACTTCCACATATTTGACCAGCACTTTTTTTTCAAGCTTTATACATGAGTAAACAGTAATGAGTTTGTTCTGTTTCACTGGAAATAAATCTCTACTTCCAGCTGACAACCAAGCAAGACTTAGAGCCTACTCTTATTTACAAGATAACTCAAAACTTAAGTAGAAACAATGCGTTGATCTCTTTTGTATATTCTCAAAGCTGCCAGAAAGACAAGTAGTGCTGTCTTGCCTGTCCCCTTTCTTTTAATTTCACTTTAGAAAGAAGTGTCCAGCTTTCTGAAAGATGGATTACTTCCTCACTAAATTATTCAAACACAGAGTGACACTGAATGTCACATTTCAAATACAAACCCACAAAACAAAACAGAGATGTACAACTAAAGTCCTGGAAAATCTTCACAAAAGTTTTACTAATCCTTCGTCTTTTGAAACAGCATTCGAACATAAGGAAAATAAGCTTTTTCAGTTAAAGGATTAAAAAGACAATTTAAGTATCACATTTTGAACAGTTAGGCATTAGTTGGGGTTCTTTGAGACAGCAATGTATTTACTTCATAGCTTTTAAAAATGCAGTGAACAATGCAAATAATTCATGTACATATAAGGAAAACAACATTATTTGCTGGCCCAATGCCACAGTTGCACAAGCAAGCTGAACACCAAAACGGTCCCTTTAAAAGGCTGAGATATTTTTGACCTATGTGCTTGCTTCTTACTTAACGTTTTACTTACAAACAGTCAAATTCACCTCACATGCCTAAGAACACAGCAAACATGACTACTTTCACATGAAAACCAAAACAAAGGTTACAAATCAATCCCTCTACATTAAACATACATGAAAAATTTGACTATTTTAAAAAGATAACTTATTAAAAAAAAGTTTGTTTACCAAACACACAGGTAAACTTGAAATGCTGCACAGTGTACCCACAAACTGCAGGGGAGGGGGGGCAGAGAACCTCAAACTGGACAAAGTCTGCCTACTTGTTTACTCACTGCTAATGTGTTAACAGTTAAAAAATAACTCCATCAAGGGCACATCTACAAAAGGGAATCAGAAATTGGTTATTATAAGGAGAAATGTACACTGAATCAGCAGGGCTGCTTCACAGCAGCTTTGAACATAAAAGATGTGACAAAAGTACAATGATGTACTCATCATCTCATACTCAAAAGTATGATTTTTTATATACAATTTAGAACTATAACGTCATTACAGATCCCTCAGTTACTGCTTGACACTTAGATTTTTTTGCTACTGCTGCAGCTTTGCTGTAAAAACTAATTCAAATGTTGCTAAATTCGTGTTCTGTACTTTAAACAATGCTGAGCTGTTTACAGCCTCTATTTCCTGTTCCAAGACTAAATAAAACTACTTTCAGCCAGTACAAGTGGGATGGTATCGTAGGTATAGCACGTCTACTTACAGCGACTAAATTATTAACTTCGGGAGGGGTGGGGAGCAGGGGGGAGAGGAAGGGTGAAGACAACAGAAACGAGAAAATTAAGAGAAGCAGTGAAAGTGGGGTAAGTGCGATACAGGCACCTGCTGTTCTTCCACCCCTGACAGGCTCTGATCAGACGGAAACGAACCAGAAAACAGAGCAGGGCGAGAGGCCGGGGCTCCCAGGAGAGCCGCACCAGAAAAGGGGCCAGGCCGCAGCTAAACTCATCCCCGGGCCTACGTACACAGGCACAGGCGGGCCCCAAGCCAGCGCACAGGGATGCGGGGCCCCCTCCCCACACCCGGCCTCCCAGGGCAAGGGGAGCCCTCGCACCGCCTCCCTTC
>NW_010197468.1:0-832 GCF_000695765.1 Mesitornis unicolor | reverse complement strand
AGTTTCTAAAGATGTCCAGGAATTCAGACAGTTACTGGGCTTAATTTGGTGAATGTGACCAATTTCTTTTGTGCCATTGGCACTGTTCTTTTCAGGAAAAAAAAAATCTGCAGAAAATTGTATCTGTATTTATTAGCAAATGAAAATAATTGGCAAGAAAGCTCTATATCATATCTTATTCCTTTAATTTTTAATAGATGCTTTCTGCCAGGACAGAAAAGGAGGAGCCTGCACATCAGGTTCTCTCTTAACGTATCACCCAAAGGTACCCCTGCTCCCATGCCTGGGCATGCCACAGGCTCCTTGAATCATCCTACAGACCGGGAAAGAAGCAGCAAGATTTTCAGAACCATTCTGCATGGCTACATTGAAGCCACGTGCAGTTATCTATCTGCAGGCAGTTCATGAGGAAAGTGGGAAAGATCTTCAAATAAGAGGTTTCATTATGAATTATTTGCTCAGATCACTTATTTGTTCTAAGGCACAGTCTTCCATTTGGCCTCAGGGAGAAAATCATCTCTAGTACTAACAATAAGGCTTAAATGTTAATATAATATATGTACCATTAGCTAAAGTAATTGTAACTAGATGGATAATACCAAACTCTATCGTACCAAGGAAGCAGCTACTCTGAACTATTGTAAGCTGCACCGCCCTTTCAAACCATTAGATAGAAATGCTTCTGCCCATAATTTTCAGTCACTCACTATATTGTTCAAAGCAGCCGAGTGACAGCATAAGCACCGTGGAAGTAACGCATCCTCGCGTTTTATTCAGGGTGGGAATGAGAGCATAAAGCTGTTGGTGCTAGGATAAGCTGACGGATTGATTT
>NW_010197467.1:48507-55517 GCF_000695765.1 Mesitornis unicolor | reverse complement strand
GTAAAGGGCAAATGTCAGGAGGAAGGAGCCAAGCTCTTCGCAGTGACAGCCAATAACAAGACAAGGGGCAATGGGTGCAAGCTGGAGCATAGGAGGTTCAATCTGAAAATGAGGAAAAACTTTTTCACTGTGAGGGTGACAGAGCACTGGACCAGGCTGCCCAGAGAGGTTGTGGAGTCTCCTTCTCTGCAGACATTCAAAACCCACCTGGGCGCGTTCCTGTATGACCTGGTTTAGGTGATCCTGCTCTGGCAGGGGTTGGACTGGATGATCTTTCGAGGTTCCTTCCAACTCCAAATATTCTGTGATTCTGTGATGGTAACTCAGAGACTGCGAGAAAAACCTTTAGCGAGAAGGGCTTTCTCATCACCCAGAATAGAGGGCAGCTCCTGTGGAAAATGGAAGCCCTTACTGTGAAGTATGAGACTGCAAAAGGTCCCCTACCCTACATGTGTAAGTAAATTCATTTTTCTTGCCACTGACACCAACTATGTTTTAGCGTAAGTTCCTGTGACTACATCAACAGGTGCTAAAAACCCCAAAACTTACTACAGTCAAGTCCACATGTAGTGGAGCAGGGGCTTCTTTCCTCTTTGCAGCACTGAATGAACAAGCCGAGTGTGGAATTTATATACAATTTCACCCAAGTAGTGCAGCTACTGAACTTCTATCAGAGATGAGCTATAGTTCCTGCTGGGTTCAGGGCAGGAGGTGACCGTACCCACCATGCTTACTGACCACATTACATCCCCTTCCGAGTGCACCACTGAGCTAGAGCAGAAACAGTCACCTCATGCCTTGCCCAGCTCTGCGGTAGGTTAGAAGTCCATCTGTTTACAAGATTGCCTTTTCCTTTTGAGCACAAAGGGTGAATTGTAACCTTGCTACTGCACCAGGCAAACACAGGAGAGGAAGAACCCACTTGCTGCTCCTGTGAGTAGCCCCCACGCTTTCCCCCAAATGGACTCTCTGTCGCTGTCTAACACCCCTCTGCAAACGGGCGAGTGCCAATTTCCACTCTGTTAGGACTAGTAAATTTTATGTTTGCAATGCCTGGTTGGTGAAAGGAAAATAATAGCCTTGTTCATGAAAAGCCCAGGGTTGGCAGTGCAAAACAGCAAACTGGGAAGCTGCAGAGCAGAGCTGGATCCGTCAGCCCAGGCTCAGATTATACCTCTGCAAAGCCATAAAACTGCTTCTGTGGGGGAGAGCCATCATTCAAACGACAGCCTGAGATAAACCACAATCTGATGACTGTCACAGTCCCTTTGACACCAACACTTACCATCTCCTAGTGTTTACAGACTAATCACTCAGCCTTCCCAACTGGCTGCATTTGAGGCAGCTGCTCATCACGGCTCGCATTTTCTTAAAGCCTCCCAGAGCAGACACCCAGGGCTCTGTAATTTCCGCCACTCTTCTGGCTCAAAATGCCCAAAAGGAGGAAGAAAAAGACATTTATTTTCACAATTCCTGTGTCGTGGAGAATCCTAACTAATTTCCAGTGAACACTTGGGATTTGATTAGCTATTTCTAAAGAACAGCCTTTCATGTAAACCTCAAAGTTAACAGTTATTACAGTAACATTTCTGTTAATTTTTCTTTTTTTTTAAAAAATAAGTATTTAAAAATATATATGTTGTTAGATTTTAGTAAGGTTTTCTCATGCATTAAAGTTGACATAATATGAACAGTATTATTTTATTTCTAATTTTTAAAATAAATATATAAATAGGCTTGACTGCTCAGAGCATCCAGCATTAAGTACTGGGGCATAGCTTTAAGCATAATTGTACTGAATTCATCAGCTGCCTAATCATCATTCATTTTACATCAATTTCTGCTAATTAAAAAGATAAAAACTTCTAACAACTTTCACATAAATACTGTATTTGTTCTCTGCAAAGATACAAGGCTAATTTACCAGTGATTAACCAATTATCTAATTTGATCACTGTCCCTCTGCAAGGACCAGCACCCAGAGCCACCAAGAAAGGAAATGAAAAGGCCAAGCAGAGCCCGTCGCCCCTTCCCAGCTGTCACCCACACTTGTCTGGCTTGGGACAGCAGGGGAGGGTAACAGCCTTGGCCCTGGGCAGGCTCTGCTGGCCCCACAGCTGGCAGGGGCAGAGGACAGGTCCTGGGTGGAAAACCTCTCTCAGCTTCTGTAAGTGCTCAGCCAGGCACTAAATGACCTGTCAGGAGAGCAGCAACCTGCTGGCCACAAAAAATCCAGCAAGGGCACTACACAGAAGGAGAGCTCAGGGGCAGCTGTGCAGCCTCATGAGATCCTCGGCCACAAGCGGGAAATTAACTTCAGCGCATTCCCTCTGCCTTCGGCCCTTCACCTGAAGACCAGTATAATGCAGACTCTGCAGCAGCATCCCCTCTGCTTAGGCTCCCGCTAACAACAAAATCTTTAGCTTTCAAAGAACAGCTGCCAGCATTTAAAGATCTATACTTTACCAAGGGGGAAATCCAGCCAGCACTCAGCAGTGGAAGGAAGAACCACCTCAGGTACCAGCTAATCCCTCCAGGCACGCAGAGCCTGCTGAGAGCAGAGCCCAACCGCATCCCCTCGGACTGCGCTGACCCCTGGGGTGAGCTGAGAGCACGTGAATCGCAAAGCACAAGAAGGGATGCAGAGCAACCCTACAGGGAGGAGCTTCTTTTTTATCCCCTCATAACCAAATTATATTTGAGAAATCAAGTAACTTCAGAAAGGTAACTTTAACCCGTGCAATTTTCATGAATTTCAATGCAGAACTGTTGGTAACCTTGTCCTGGTTCCAGACGTATGTGCAGCACAAGCAAGTAACTGCTAAAGCAAGAATGAACAAGGGTGATACTACCAACATCAGTTTTGTAGGCAAGTGCTGTTTAGCTCTCCATAAATTTTCTATTAGAACATTAATTAGGGACATTACCACTCTCTCACCCTCCAACTTCTGCAGGTGATAGCAGGATAGGCAGATTAGTTCCACAGGCAGGGATAGGTACTTAAGATCATTATGGCACCTTAGATTTTTGTCACTATGCATTTCAAAAGTAAAAAGGGGAAACTGCAGCACAGTCATATTCACTTTTGAATACAGATGAGGAAACACACTCTAATGTGTTTCAGTTATACAGAGACATGAAGTCATCTGCTTTTTAATAAACTGGACAGAAAGAGATAACAGTACTTGGAGAGGTGCAACAGACACTCATTTCACTATCAGCCCGATTCCTGGACTGAAAGCCACACTCTGTACACAGAATAATATGTTGTAGCACGTACACCAAAGCTTTAGCTGTTTATTTTTTAAAAAACCTTTTTCCTTCCCAAGTTATATAGCTCCTTCTTTTGAGAAACTCCAGGGCAAGAATCTAGACCTGGCCTATCAGAAGAACTGATTCCACTTTCACATCCACTTCTTGTCATCCTCCCTGCAGTAGAGACTGCCACAGGACGGGCAAATTATTTTGGACCTCTGCTTTTCCCTCCCAAAGCTCCAAAACCTCTCTCTTGTGTTTTGACTGAAAGCAATTCCCATCCCATGAACGGCACACGCAGCCTGTACCCAGCACACGGCCAGGAGAGTACACACGTAAGCAGGGTGCCTGAGCCATGGTTATATGGCTACATCATACATCTATTGCATGATAGGGGACGAAAACACATGATGGTCATACAATAATCACATTGTGTTCCATGGCCAGTACTAAGTCATAACATATAATCCTCTACTACGTTTGAAGGTGTTACAGTCTGTCCCAAACAAAATTTTCATTATGACGAGTTAAATTACCCCCTTTGAAATACAAGAGACAAAACAAATAATTTCTCTTGATAGGCTTCTTAGCAAGTGGGTAACAGAGCTGAGAGGACATTCTTGTTTGAGGGATGAGACCAGAGGTATTTAACATAGAGAGAAACCTACAAAGAACTGCAAATACAGACAACACAACTCGATGCACCAGAAAAGGTGCAACTCAGCATAACTCTCTGAGGAGGATCTGCCTAACAGTGCATAAAGTTAAACATAAGCATGAATGCATTCTTGGTGGACTAAGGAGAAAACACTATTTACAACAGCAATTTATTGTTCCATAGTTAACGCAGTTGCTGTATTACAGTTACTGTATATACAGCTTCACCCCATGTAGAATAAAATCCACTGATATTCCTTCTGTGCACAAATATTGAGAACACTGAACAACACAGTACTAATTCTAAACTTGACTAAAATATGGAATAATCAGCACACTATTTATAAAAGCCAACTTCATTATCTCCACTTGATACAGAAAGCACTTCAATGGAACTTCAAATGTGCAAAATGAACTGAAAGTAAAACATTTGGGCTGCTAATATTTATTCAGCACCCCACTGAAATATGTTCAAAAAAACCAAAGTGCAGAATAATTAAGTACAGCTTTTCCTTAGTAGTTACAGAAAAGACAAGCCACAAACACTTTAGACAATATGTATTCACAAAACACTGTACATTTAGCTGACTGTATAGCCCAACTAAGGATAGATCATAATCTTACTTAAAACTTGAATAATAGATAAAATATTAGATATCAACTTTTTCCAAAAAACACTCCTAGAGGATACAGAAACAGCCTCAGTAACTTTATGGCTGAAGGAATAATGTCTAGATTTCTATCAAGCGAGAGCAGATTGCTTGTAGATTGCAAATCAGATTTTCTCCACAGAATTTATTTTACAAAAATTCAGTGCCTTTTCAAAACTTTAATCTAGAGACATAAAACAACAACAGGCACTTTACTTCATAAGCTACAGCCATGTGCTGCATTTAAAAGATGCCGATTTATCTGATGAGTGAGATATATTCATGTGCTCAAGTGGTTATACCACCTCACGCTGATTTGTGGCTGCAGAGCCACGTAGAAGTACTGGGCTGAACTTGAGGAAGAACAGTTTTGGTACATGGATCAATGGGACTGCAGTGTTCAGGGCTCAATGATTTCTTTCTAAATTTTACAGCTAAGTCAATGAACAGCCTGGATGGAGGGAAGGGGGATGTCGGGCTCCAGATCTGCCATAAGTTACTACATAAATTACAGTGCACTTTTGCACTCCCAGTATTCAACTGCAAAAAAGCAATGAAACCACTGAATATTTTACCCAACTTATTTTGATAGTAAATACACCAGGCAAGGCCAGCCTGTTCCTGAGTACTAACATGGCCCCTAGAATGACAAAGGGATCTTGAAGCTGCTGGAATATGAACCACACCGGTACACCTAGGATTGTTCACATCCAAAATGCTTGAGAGCTTGACCTTAGTGCCTCCTGGGTTAGCTAAAACTTCTATTTCTAACTGGAAACAATTTGAAAACGAATGAAGTAAATATATGCTATCCTCAAGTGTCAAATCAGACCCTAATTTCCAATCACAGTATTAAATTCTGTGTCAATGACCTGAACCAGAAAACATGATTTGCAATACAAATTTTAAGTTTTTGCTGCTCTTCTTATCACAAATGTTGTAATAATGGCTACTTTAAAAAAAACAACTGTCAGTTAAAAGATACACACTGACTGATGGTGTTAAAAATATATTTTAAAATTATAATGTGAGATATCTGCATATACACATAGCTGATCAGAAGTAATAATATTCATGAACATTTTATTATGATATTCCTTAATGGAAATAATTTCTATTTAATACCCTTGTACAATTACAAATTGTATAATAGTATTGTTAGATAATATAATAGAGTGAAAAGAACAATTTAAACTTCAATAATTTTTGCAGTAACATTTCCTGTCACAGCATATTTCTTAATATCCTCATTTTATTACAATTACAATTTTAAAACTACAGGGTTCCCCAACAGTTGTGTGAAATCTGAAAACTGTGAAAGGAATAAAACTCACACTGAATATTGAGGAAGTTTTCTTCTCTTTACAACAGAAAAATGAAACACATACACAACTGGAATATCTACCTCTTGTCATTCACTAAGCAATCTTTTATATCTCTTCCATCAACTCCTCAGAGGCACTGACTGGATCTTCTTTTGGATGTTAAATCTGTTATTGAAATCACTGACAGACTGAAGCCAGTGACAAGATTCCTACAGCAACTTAATGGCGCCAGAAATTTGAATCTTAACATAGAAAGTTAAGAGAGGAGATTTTACAAGTGGCAAAGACATTCCCAAGTATGAACTTCTGTTCAAAAGCAGTTGACATCCTCCCACCTCACAGCCACTGAGCTCACCACGTGCAATCACATACGGTGCTCAAGCCTCCCTGCTATTTGAAATCCAACAACCAATATTTACCATGGAACTAGTACCGTTTTTGACAAGGCAACATAGTTATCGACTCGGATTTTATAATCCTTTGAAATGCATGCTTGGATTGCAAAAGAAAGAGAGCCACCACAAACACACATGTTCTCGTCTCCAAAAGCTATACCTCATGGTGTGTTTCAAATCCTTTACATTTAGTGGAAGAAAGCAATTAAGAGAGATGTGGGGAATAACAAGGATCAACATGTACGCTCTTTATATAAACAGATCAAGGTCCTGCAAGGCTTTTTTGCAGCAATTAGTTCCAGCTTGCGAAAGGCACAGACATTGACACCACATCTTCCCATTCTCCTTGCCAAACTAGATACAGTATTCTGATCCGTTCATTTCTAAATCGAGTTCTCTTCCACATCTGTCCCCTGCCATGCACTCACACAGAGGGCACACACGTGCACTCCTTTTACCACCAGCTACCTCATTCCTGTACCAGAGCAGGTTGGGGAAGGGTAGTTGCTGAACTAGGACCTGGATACACACAAACATCTCCAGTGATAGGGGCTCATTCCCAAACTCAGCCTGTGAAGAGCTCAGTTTGTAGCAGATAGACAGAAAAGGTCCCTGCATGGGGCTGCTTTTCAATCTGCCTGTCAGCCTCAGCAAGAAGCTGCTCAGCACTCCTTCCAGGCTGACACAAAGCTGCGGGAGGCAGGAATAATCCCCTCCCACTGATTTCA
>NW_010197467.1:0-48476 GCF_000695765.1 Mesitornis unicolor | reverse complement strand
TAGACACCACCTCCACGTTATGGGAGAGCCCTGTGGCAGCTCTGACCATGCACAGAGGTTTCCTTTACACAGTGAGGAGGTGTTAGACAGGACTAGACGTGACGGCTTCTCCCTCGAACCATTCAAGGCGGAAACAGAGTCCTCGGACCCATTTGGACCAGGCAATCCTGCTCCTTGAGGCCTCCCCATGCCTTGGGCAGATGGAGAAACCAGTTTCCAGCCTGCAGGAGCAGAAACAGCAAAACAGGGGTCCCTAGACACTCGGCAGATATCCAACATCCCAGAGAGGACTTTGTGCTCCAACTGACTGTGTGTGCCGATAACCGTGTGTGTGCCTTCCCTGGGGCTCACACTAATGTCCTTGGTGGCTTCAGCTCAGCTGGTTGGAGATGCTGCTGCCCCCAGTTAACACCAGTCATCAGCTGGAGATCATTGATCACTGACCCCTCACTCTTCCGTGGGAAGAGAAAATGCAAGTACTGAGCCAGACATGCAAAATGGGACAAATCAGCTGAACTCTACTAGCAGCTTAAAATAACCTGCCTGCCTCTGGAAGGGATTTGAGACTTCTGCTGCAGGCTAGCTGTGGGGAAGGCAATACACAGGAAGAGGAGTGCTTTGCAAAGTTCGTTTCTTCATGTCCTCATCTTGCCTCACTCTCTCACAGTCTTCACTTTGCGGTACGGCCAGCCGTGCCTCTGAGGACCATAACACACATATGGGAAATTATGGAGAATGCATGCTGTGAAGCTCCTGTTCTTAACACTGCATGCAAAATCAAGCTGAAAGAGTGAGGTTTTTGCAAATGAGACAAACAAATGGCTCACTGCTGTCCTAAAAGCTGGTCTCATTCCTGGCCATGCTCTTCTGCTGCCAACCTTGTGTTGGCTCTGGCACTTGACAGACTATAGACACCGCTTCACTTGAACTCAGCAAAGAACCAACTCAGAAGGGTGGGGGTTTCTGACAGCTTAGTGTACTGATTCAGCTAAACAGGAAGAGTTAAGGGTGGGTAGCTAAATACCCCACTAAGAGCTGAATCTACTCAAGGGATGCAGTGGAAACACACAGGCAGAAGTTCAATCTTCCGCTTGGTGGGAAAGTTGCATTGCTTCAGTTACCTTACAAAACTTCTCACGTTAGTACTGAGATCACCATTCACAGCTCCTTCCTTTGCCCCGAGATGAAGTACTTCCACTATTCAAAATATAAATAGGGACTAAATGATGTAAGTTTACTGACTACCTTGTCCATCCTACACCTCTCCTCTAAGTGCAGATCTGTATTAGAACGTCAACTACGGTGTTTGTGTATCACCTTGCACAATAGTTCTCTATTTTTAGTCACATAAAATGACTGACAATAAAGCAGACAATATTTTCCCCATCATTAATGTTCTTTTGCAGTTATTTTAACCTATTCTCCTCTAGACCAATAGACTTAGAATAGCTAAAGCCTTTTAGTACCCAGTATTTCCCAGCCTGCAGTTCTTAAACTGTCAAATTCTGCCCATTTCTTTTGCTGAAATGGCTGATCTCTTTTTTTCAAAGAACAGTCTAACCAAACAGGTCAGAAACGTGCTCTTCACAGGTCTTACAGATCACAGCACAGTCGTCTTTTAGACTGCAAAGGGGAATTGAACAAAAGTCTCCTGCCAGATCTTCGTGTTAATTCTTATGGATTTCCCATTTCTCTGGATACACTGAAGCTCCGACTCTCAGAAACCTCATGTAGACAGTGAGGGCAGCAGGAAAAAAAAATTACCACAAAAATCAGACCAAAATTCACATTGTCTGTAAACTTGCCTGTAGTTTTTTGTTCCTGAATTTGAACTTTATGATGTTGAACCAAATTAGAAAAACATTTTCCATCTGGTAAGAATATAATCCCTTACATTTAATATCAGTAGAAAGACAAATCTTTCAAAAGCAAATAACTGAAATAATAAAAGACATCATTCTAACAGGCAGTCCAATTATTTTTAAATTCTGTGTTATTCCAACAAATATTTTGTTGAGAGCAACCACCAATTTCAGCAGTCCACTGTTAAATCTTCCTATGCTTCCACGATTATAGATTTTCCTTGTACAACGTACAATATTGCATGTCTTACTGCCAGTGACAGATTGTCTGTACCTAGAGTTTCTAGTACGGGTACACCAGGCTTCGAAAATACAGTCAGGCTCAGAAAATATAGTGCATAAAAAACTCAAGAGCATATAAAAGTTTGACATATGTGGGTAATCGATAGTAGACAGAAAGCAATGGCCAAAAGCAGCACAGGCTGCTGCCAGAAGGCACACGGCAGCCCCACTGCTGCTGCAGCAACCCTCCACATTGGCTAAACAAGAATAGTAGTGTCAAGGGGAATGGCAGGCAAGGTGGGAAGTTTTCCAGAACTAGATTTACAATCCAGCTATTTAAATACACCTTGCATAAGAGAAGATGAAAAGAGGTCAGTACAGGGACAATACTCTGCCAGAATCAGAATGTAAAAATAAAGCAGCCAGCTTGAACATGAAGCACAATTAACCCACTGTTACAGAGAGAATCCTTGCTTTTCCAATACCGTGTGGTTTCGTGTCTTGTCTAGAAACCTAGAGTTCATTTCCCCTCCTATGCCCCTAGAAAGAGCTATAAAAACCTGTAGCAGAGAAGGGAGGAGAGGAGAAGAAAAAAAAATAAAATGAAAAGGAGAAGGCAGTCTGTGATGCACAAATTATTCTGACTGAACTTACAAAAGGTAAGCGGCAGGGTCAGGCTGGGAGCAGGAGCGCAGACCACAGCTGTGGTGATGATCACACTCCAGCTGATGGGTCACCGCTGACCCCAGCAAGATTATTCCCCCCGCTGCTGCAAGTGCTGCTCTTTCTCTTTGAGAGCTCACAGTCTCTCATGGGTCCCACTGAATTTCCAGGCTTCTTCTCACTAAAGGCCAGGCTTAATGGAAAAGGCTCAGAGAAGCCAGCAAGAAAGGTGAGGAACAGCCACAAAATTAGTGTCTTCTGAGTCTCTCCCAGTGCTGTTCATCAACTGTGGGGTTTTTTTCCACAGGGCTGTGAAAATCAATGAGATTTGTGCTGCAAACTGATCATTATGACAGGGAAAGCTCTGCAATGAAATTGATTTAAGTCTAACACCACTACTTACACTCCTCCACAACTTTGGGGGCAGACCCTCAACATCTCAAGTAAAAAGATACGAGGGCCAAACCTCCTCACTATGCTAAGTGAATCTTTTGCATTAAAAAAATTGGCTTCTGACCAGTTAAAATGAAGACAAAGCAGCAGAGACATGGAGTGCAAAATGGTTCAGTAAATGAATGAAATCAGATTAATACATTTTATAAATTACATGCAGCAGCAAAGATTAAAGATTCTGATCTGTCCCCTGTGTTTTGTCCTCATTTTACCTTCTCACAAGTGTAGCACTTGACTAGCAACATTTCCATAAAATCTCAAACACTAAAAATGGAAAGAATCTAACATGAATATGGAAGAGAGAGAACCATAATGAGGCACAAAAAAGCTGAATGTCATTTTAACTCACAACTATTAGTTAAGTAGCTTCCCCAAAAGAAATCCACTCTGGAGTAAGCGGCTTGGTGGGTTTAGCAGATGCTGGGCAATGGAGAGCGCACTGGAGCAGCAGTAGAGAGCTGTTTTCTCTCCTTGATGCTTCTGTTTTCGGCATGACTTGGGACAAATCATGTGTCTTGTGAGTGCCTGTTTCTCCTGCCACAACTGTTGACTCAAACTTTGAAATTTTGGGGAACAGATTGCCTGTTGCTTTGTATGAGCAGAGTAATTCAGGTGAAGATTAGGCACTGCTGTAACACCACTAGTAACAAATGAACTACAAGGGGGTCTCATCATCCAAAGTACTGAAGCTGGGATCTATTCATTATACAACGAAGTCCTCAGGTTCCAGCTCTTTGAGGGAAACAACACATAGGTACCAGAATTCCATGGCTTTTAGTATCTGTATTTGTAAGGGCATCAAACAGCAGACACCAACTAAGAGCACGGGCACGTTCCAGCATTTGGAAGCAGGACAGTACACGCATCTAAGTGTTGCGTGTGATGAACAGATACAGCATGTACAAAAATCCTCAAACATCGCACAAGAATCAGACATCCATTTTACCCTCTTCCACTAACTGTGTTACTAAATCTTCCTAAATCCTAATCTGAAGCAGCGGAAACTTTACTGCATAGCAAGATACTGCATTACAATTAAATAATGACAGCTATTAGTTACACAACAGAAGCAAAAGAAAAATAAAACCACAAACAAAATTCACCCAGTTTCATTAAGTTAAACAATCTCATCACAGAAGCTTTGCCTCCACTGCCATTAAGTAAGGAGACTCAGAGCACATTTCAGTCCCAAGGTGACAAAGCCCACATAACGGTTTGCTTTGTTCCCAGACTGTTTAGCTGCCCTCCATTCTGGATCAATTTGTATTCATTCTCAGAGAAAAAGCACAAAATAAAACCAGAACAGTGGCTATTACCACATGACACAAATGTCTTTACCATCATTTTTTTCATGTATAACTATACTAGTGGAGCTCAAAGATTGCACCTACCACTCCTCAAACATCAGGAACATATTGTGCAAATGTCATCAAGTGAAGAAGAGTTCAATTTCCCCAAGAGACACTTCCACAAGAGAAAATGATAGACTTCATAACAAGTTTGCAATGCAAATAAGCAAGTTAAAAGCCTTAATGGTATGACTCAACACCATTTTAAGTGGGCAAAAGTGTTCTGTTACGTCCCATTGCTAATTTCTTTTTAAACATTAATTATACTCTAGTGAGAGGATTTCTGTATGTGCAAGCAGGTATCGGTGTCCTGTTGAAATAATCATGCTGTGGTACATTTCTTCATAAACCCAGAGGAATTCCCGTTCTGTGACGTCCATATTCATTGGCACAAGCACATATGCACACATGCATTTGTAAATACACAAACCGTATCATTTAGCCTCTTTGGTCAAGAAATTCAGGAACAAAAGACATTACAGACACGCAGGACAGTATTTAATTTCTGTGTTACACATTACATTTCTTTCAGAAGTGACTGGATTAGCAGACCCCTATGCAAGAAGATTGTTCTTTTTCATGGTGAGCTTTTAAGCATATTTAAGAAATTGAGGGTTTAAATACTGTGTTTGCAGCAGGTAAGAGTCACAGCAAGCAGCTTGGTGCCTACAGCTCAAGACCAGGTTATAATGAGGAACAGAGTGCAAACACAGCTGAGCCTCAGGGGAAACGGAAGGAGTTTCTTAGGGACAGACAGGACTGCACAGAATTTTATGCAACTCAGAAATTCACAGTTGGGTAAAAATCTGCTCTCGGGTTAAGACCAACCTGCAGAAATACAGGAGAAAACACCAAGTGGTTAATAAACACTTTACTTCTATTTTTCTTATCTAGCTGCTTTGCATTTTTTCTATTCAGGAAGTTATCTATTCCAGTAGTTTTTCAAACAAAATCTTGTTTTCATAGGTTACAATCTTTCAGGTCTCTTTGGAGGAGTTCACTAAAGAAAAACGCCTAAACAAATCCAACTCAAGGCTCTGGCTAATTCAGGGTCCTGGTGGTTCCCTACAGAAAAAACCAATCAACCAAAACAAACAAACACACAAGCAAAAACCAAACAATACAACCAAAACATACAGGGATCTAGCTTGGTCCTAGAACCAAATTCCCAAATGCACAGAAGCTGGCAATTTTCTTGGGCTTGCCTCACATGCACTTAACATACAAGTCCAAAAAATTAACTCAAATGAATGCTTGAAAACATGACCTTGTCTTTTTTCCAGAAGTTAAAACTGTCGTCAGACTGGATTTTGCAGCATTAAGGAAATGAAAAACCCTGAGCAGGATCTCTGACCATGAGAGGGGTGGGTGGCCAACTCTGTGTGCTTCCACAGAGTAAACCAACATTTCAGTGTGACCAAACTCCAAAGGCTCAGAACAAAGGTGCCACATCATTTGTCATTCTATGTACCATCCTTAAAATATATGAAAAAAGAATAAGCAGCCCAGGTTCATGAGAGATACATGAGATCCCGTTAGGGAAGTGTATTTACCCATGCTATGAGAACTGAAGTAGCAATACCAAATGCTGGCAGAAGCCAAGCAAGTTCTCCTGTAGACCTCAGGTACATGGCTACACTGCTGTGACGTGCCCATCTTATTCTCAGGACAATTCTATTATTTCCAAAATAAGTTGTGCTATGTGAATGCACCAGAGGAGGGTAGTATTTGCTTGGGCATCTCTCTATGGCACTCCATTCTGTTGCTTAGGAATGCCCTAAACCAGCAGATCAACTGTTGAACAGTTTCACTAATCTGCATGTCAACGACTTACTCAATCTGAGAAGTGTTTTGGTCCCATCGAGTTTGGTAACATTTTTTAACCATTTTTAAGTCCAGATGCCATCCAGTTTGGAGGAGCATATTGGGCAGTGACCTTTTTTTGGTTCCCTCAACCCCAAAACTTCTGATGAAAGTTGATCTTTAAGGTACTGCAGGGTGCCTGGTCTCCCATTTTAATTTCAGTGTATTTGAAGGCATCTTCAACATACTAACTTCTCCCAGTTTTGGGATTTCCTCCCTGCTGGATATTTCCTTGAAAGTCTGTCACCTCCTAATGAAAGATCAGGAACAAAACACACCATTTGCACTTCTGCACAACTCCCCTTTCCCTTACTGTGAAAGGACACTATGACTTCTTAGTCTGTTTCCTCATTAACAGAAAAGCTGTTTGGTTTTTGGTTTTGTTTTTTTGAAATCTCAACAATTATGAAAGCAATTACAATATACAATCAAAATAAGATAAAAACTGGCTAAACTAAGTCACTGTGCTATTTTTCTCAAACAGACAAGAGCTAGTGGCATGCTGAAATGCAGCATTCTCATCACAGCAGTGAATGTTCTTTGCTTTATGCTGCTCTAGCAGCTGCAGCCCATCTATTTGTTTTATTTGGCCTTTTGAACATCTGCATAACTTGCATTCTTCAGATACTAGGTTACTTCTTTCTCTTGATGTGGGTGTGGAGAAAAGGGGAGGTGGGGACAAGAGCCCTACAGTTTACCTGGTTTTGAAGTCCACCATACCTGAAGTCAGACACACAGATTAATATGCTTTAGATATTTTTTGTCTCCATAGGGAAAAATGAAGGAAAACAAAACTGAAAACTCTTAACCATTCACCTGTAGCTATGTATTACAAAATTATTAGTAAGAAAAACACTCCAACAACCACACATTCACAGCTCCAACAAAATTCAGCCAACTCATACCGCTTAATGGAAGTTATACTCTGTGAAGAGCTAGAAGAATAATTAACAGATCGTCTCTGACCTTAAGTCTGCTAATTATTACAACCAAGTCCCTTAGCACAGTGATAACACAGTGATAGCACAGTAAATGGGCAAAAAACATGCAGGTCTTGCCACCCATACTGTTTAGGACTACTGTAACCACTTTGTTAGGAGATGAGTGGGTTGAACACCACCACCTAGAATTATTTATTTTTTTCTAATCCAGCCAGTACTTCACTGCTTGTTCAAATGGTTTGTGACAAGTAAAGAAAGTGAGAGAATGAGAATTAGTGACACTGATGATAGAGGAAGCCAGGCAGTGAGAAGATGCACTCTTTGCAAGATAAAAATGCTATCGCTTGCCTTGGTGTATTAACTAATGCTGGACCAAACTGCACTAGTTTCTACCCACAGTTCCAGCTGATTCACACCAACTTACATAATTTGTCTTACAAGTTCAAAGTACTTTACCAAGCTCTTAGCACAGACCAGTAAAAAGACCAGGAGAAAAGCCTAAAGTTGGGGTTGGCAATGCCAACTACACGGGGGAAAAATAGGACAGACATACTACAGAAAAGAAGAAACTGAGCCACCGCAACAGTTGACATTTTCAGAAGCAGCCATGATTAAATCATACATCAAATTAAAATGCATGCAAAAAAATTTTAAAAATAATCACATTTCTCACTATGATGCAATCACATTCGTTTATTCAAAGCCAGGCTTTTACAATAGGCTTTAAGTTCTTTCAGAATTACACCTCCTTGCTAGTTAGTCACGAAGATCAGATTACAAACTGGCTGGCCTTTTTACACATTGCAACACTCATTAAGAACCAATGACTCCTGACCTTGGATGAAGAAATCTGAGGCAGGTTAGACTGTCAACCCAAAATGAATGGCACTTGATTGTCCATCAAAACATTAATCACAAATCTGAAGAAATGTTCTCATGCACAGAAGTTTAGTCTTCCAACTACACCAGCTGACCTAAATAAAAACCCTCTACGTACAAATCTTGTCCTGCCGATTAAACAGAAATCCCTCTGCCTATTAATTTTACACTAAGTACTAGTTTTAAATTTCTAAAGTAGAGGAAAAAAAAACAAACCAAAATTGTTTCTTAAGGTGATTTATTTCTAATTTTTTCTAGCATTACTTTAATGAGCAAATATAGCTCCCAAAAAAGAAGGCAGCAACTGGATGGAGGTCTTACAACTGCTCCAGTCTCTTCTCATCTGCCAAAAAGGTAACGTTTCAAATGTCTTTAATTTCCTATAGGCACAGGGGACTTTAAGGGAATTCAAGAGAAACTTCTAGACACTAGTGAAAATCATCAATAATTGCAACAATCTTCTGGTTTCCTCCACATTTACCATTAGCATCTTCTGTCACATAGGAAGAGTGGCTGTACGTGACATGAGGTATTTCAAAAAACATTTCACATACCTATCTGTCCTGGTTTACGGGAACAGAATTTGAGAGTCAGTTTTCTGTTGAGGAAAAAGGGCAATTTTGTAAGGACTGCAACACTATATTTCATGGGAACAAAGTTGGTAAGAACTTTGTTACATATTTCAGCTAATTCTGTTGTGCAGGTTGTCAGAGTGCTAAAGATCTTCAGGGTCTTAAGAGAAACAGATGCAGAGGCTGGGAGGAAAGGAAACCTAGGGGAGTCAACCCCAAGGTTACCCCAGGCTGACCAATTAATACTATTCATACCACTAATGTCACATACACCACAAATTGGGGAATTTGCTGGAGACGGTCCTCTTTCTCTGCCTCCTGCTCCCTCTTCTGTGGCTGACATCTTGAGAGGGACTTGTTTACCATCCTAACCCTGAGGCCTACTCTCCCACAATATTGGCTGAGCATAACTCTGTGTATTTTATAACTCTCATTAATATTACTTTTTATTAGATATTATTATTGTTGTTGTTGTTATCATTATTATTTATTTATTTTATTAAATCTATTTCTATTTCAACCCATCAATCCATGAATCTCCTTTCCTTTTCCTGACCCCCTTCCCCAAGTAGGGAAGTGGCACTGGGTGACAGAGCAACTGTGTAAGCCATGACACTACTCCTTTCCTACACAGAGCCAGTCTCCATGCACGTAGGAGTTGGATAAAGCTGCAAGAACTCTTTTGACCAGTCTCAGGTAAATTGCTTGAAATTTCCTGCATTTGCAAGTAAAGAATTCTCCATCCGTGTAGCTGTGGTGCTTAAGGACACGGTTTAGTAGTGGACTAGGCAGCGTTAGGTTAACGGTTGGAATCAATGATTTTAAAGGGCCTTTCCAACCCAAATGATTCTATCATTCTATCTTGGGGAGGTTTTTAGGGCAAGGGAAAAGAAATGCAAGAGAAACCAGATGAACATCTAACTACAGAAACAATTGATTTGGACCATTTAGAAAACAAATCCAAAACCTGCAAGTGGGCCTCTGCCTTCATAATGGAAATGCTGGTCAAGCCTAGCAGTCCTCATCCGCAAAAAAATGGCATCGGTATACATCCAGTGTGTATTTCAATATTAGCACTAACACTTTTGTACCACTCTACAATGTATTACACTTTCCTCTTTCTGAAGAAACTATTTTTTAATCAACTACAATCTAATCTAGTTGCAACGTCTTGACATACAAAAGGTATGAAGGATTCTGATTCAATTAGTTTTACTTTCTACGTTTTTTAGCTTGTTTGATTATATGTAAAATACTGCTGAACTCATTTAACCAGTCCGTCACTGCTCCATTGGAGAACATATTATCTACACTTCTGTTAAGCACAGGCACAAAGCAATTTGATGAGCACCAGAGTGCTATGGCCATTGATGTTATAAATGTTGTTTTAATATCATGGCAGCAAGCCACACTACGAATTGCAATAAAATCTATTAACATTTTATTCAAGTTCATGGTCATGTTAGGTCAAGTGCTTGTGAATAAACTCTAGAGGATGGAAGACTGGCTTTAAGACTGTTGTTACCACTTGGTTACATTTTAATAGATTTACTATTCAGCTCAAATTGCAGAGCTGTGACTGAATTTCATCAGGGACAAAATGTTTTTAAGATAAGTTTGAAAAGAGTAAGAGGGATAAAAATAAATACGCATCTATGTAAGTATCCTTAGAGCCATCATCAACACATTAGATGAGGATGTCTTTCTGGTAACAGCGATGTCACACAGTATGCATGCTTTAAGCTACTTCATTAGTGACCACATTTTGCCACACAAAATGCAGACCAGTGTTACTGATATAAGCATTTACAGTCTTCAAATACAATAACCAGGAACACATGCATTTGTTCCAGATAAAATTCTTGTAAATACCGTTTTTCCTCAACAATGTGGTACAAGCACAGCATCTGTATTTCTTAGATACTGAACATTAAAAGACAGTCAACTCCTCACAGGATAACCAATCCTCTGTTCTTCCAATCTTAATGCTAGCCAGTTTGCTAAAAGCATTATTTAATCTAACTATCGAATATATTTCATAATATAAATATTCCAAACTCTACAGCAGGATTCCATTTGTAACTCAAAGTAGTGTAAAAACAAGAGTTAATTGCCTGTACAAATATTTCAGGGTAGTGTTTACGTAATCTACAGTACATTAAGTACCAGAGTTGTGCTCTACTGAGAGGTGAAAGAACAACTTTGAAAGGCAACTGCGTTGCCAATTAGCTTTCAACAAATATGTACACAAGCTGTGCTCACAGGCTTGCGCTCAGCTTCCTCATTCTCTCCAGATCGCCTGCTTTTATAATGGCAAACTTCTTTCTACTCAAATACCCAGCTAACTTTGCCCTGCTGGAACAAGGGAAGACGGCATACTTTATTCAGCTGGAGTTGTAACCCATCCAAATTTCACAGTTTAAGATCATGATCTTTGACCAAAGCCACACTCCAGTCACAAGGATTGAACACAAAACCCTTAGTTCGGTCTGAGCCAGGGGGGAATATTTTTTTTTTTTAATCTACTGTCATAGTTAGTCCAAAGAGGATGAGAGCTTGTCTGTATCACTCAAAAGCATGCAAGCACCCCACAAGTCCCAGCTCCTGTGTGCTGGTCCTTCTCAAGGAGGCTGAGCCAAGAACACAACACCCACGTGCGTGCTCTCTGCGGCAACACTGTGTTTTTGTACACAAATTAAGAAACAAACCTAAGTTCACAAAACCACATAAAGAGATTAATGTTTGCAGTCTTGGGTTTTATCTGCATGGTGCTCCACCCAGAAAATGGACTTTTTTTTTTTAATTTTAAACTCAGGAAAGGCTGATTACCTTGGGTTGAGCCCTGTATTTACAACGCTGTGCTGCTTTGCTTTAGGTTCCCAAATTCTGTCACTCGGTGCTAGTTTGGGCATCACTGGACAAGTGTGCAAATCCTTTCTTTTCATAATTTGCTTTGTAGAGTACTGCTATCAGGATTATAATAGACAGGGTCTAAAATAAATATTTTGCAATTACCTTTCCAATAAATGTCAAACCACAGCCTTCAACAATGCTTCCAAGTTTCAGCCCTTTCCATAAAATATTTTTATGCACATACCCCCCTGCCCCTTGAAAAGTTATCACTGCAGTTACTAAGATGGAAACAGTCTGCAGAAACAGGAGAGTTAAAACAGTTCAGGAATTCTGCTTCATAAATTCCTTTAACTCACATAATTTATGTTATATAAATTGTAATTTTGATAATAAGACAGTTGAAAATAAGTCTAGTCTTGTTAAGTTGTGTGGGTGTATGGTTATGCTTATGCTTACGTAAGTTTAGGTATCCACACTACTTTATAAGAATATGTTTAAGTACACTTTTGTGGATACCTATGCTCTATGTGTGTATGTTTTGTTTCAGTATTTAGGAAAAATATTACCATGCCATATTGTATAAAGCTTGCAAAATCTTTCTGTTAGGCAATAGTGAACAAAGCCAGTTTCTCAGCTAGTACCCTCATGCTAGTAAAACTGGCTGAAGAGAGAGGAAGGAGACATGGTGAGACATGAAAGTACAACTGAGATCTGTGTGCCCTTGCTACTGGTGCTTTAGAAAAGTAACTTCTCTTGCATTTGCTATAAAGCAATTCACATCTGGACTCTGTTACAGCAGGAAGGACTGCCTGCCGATCAGTCACAGAAAGCCTAAAGATACCCAAGAATAAACAACTATCCCTTTGATTCATTCATGGGTGATGGACAGCTTAACACACTGAAAATCTGTGGGTCTTTTGTTTGCTAATGCAGCGTATGGCACAAATAAGCTCCTCTATTTTTTTTTTAATTATTCTCTTGGAAATGTGCTGGTCTCAGACACAGTATGTTACCAAGTTAGGATGTCCATTTCCTAGAGTAGCTTATCTGCCCAACAACATTTGCTTTCCTTCAAATGGGTATTTGAACCTCTGCTGAGGGGTAGAGAGCATGACATGCATTTCATCACAACCATCAGCCAAGCTTAAATTTACAAACACAGCAGTACTGAAAAACAACTCAGACCAGCTTGTACAGCTCAGCATGTGTAGCCTGAGCAAATGAACGCCTCCTTGCTCCTGGGTGTGACTGGCCACGGCCTCCACCAAGGGAGGATGAGCAACGGCAGTCTGGTTGCTGCAGAAGCTTTCAGCACCTCTTTACCTGAGAGCAGAGCAAACTGAATGTGGTGGCACTGCCTCCAACAAACCACACCTATTAATGTGCCTTTATGGGGATCTTTAATAAAGGGCTTCAAAGCCCAAGTTCAACCATAAGCAAGGAAGGGATTTGAAAACTAATTTCTGATGCCCTTCTCCCAGATTATGGAGGTTTCAGTATCAGGAACATACCCCTGCATATGGCAGGGTAAAAGAAAGAAGAAAAAGTTAAATACTGCTTGGAATACAAATGAATTGGAACACATTACTATAGAATCAAAATAAATGATCAAAAATACATATGGTGACTATACTAAATTAATTATTAAAAAGTAGGGCCATATGGAGAAAATAATTTGCAGGAATAATACAAGCCTCAAAAGAAGCTATGCTATCTTTATTTATTTTTTTCAAGTTTCAAATTATGTGTGTGTATATAAATGTAAACATACAGCTTCATATATCGTACTGCCTATCTCTTAAGCAGGCAGATTTTTTTTTATCATTATTATCCCCAATTATTCACACAGTACTCACTCTGTTTTAGCTTACATTTAGATGTACACAATCATTATTTTCCATAATAGTACTTCGAAACTTCCCTGTCCTTCTCCACACACTATAAACATTAGACCTTTTCAATTACATCAACTGCAGTTTTATTTCTCTGTAATGATGGCACAACCTGTAAATGATTTATAGAGAACTAGCCATGCACCAAATTGTATTTCCTCCTCCTAAAAAAAGGTCTGCAGATGAACAAAAGATTTAAGCTGCTGCTTTTAAATAAAACATACTGGTATCCTTCAGTTTGTATTCAGAATTACAAGCACCTGTTTTCTTTAAGGAATGTGTGCTTTCAAACATTTTTCTTAAAATTTCATTTCCTTTTAAGTTTGTGTACCTGTCATGTTTTTGATCTTTATCATTATTATAGAGGGCAAAACAAAAAGAGGGGGGGGAGGAAATCAGACTTAAAAAATACGTCAACATTTCCAGTTCCCTGTCATTCCCTCTAATCATTTAGAGCAATATAACTTCTGGTTAACACTAAATACCTAGTGATACCGCTAAAGGCAGCGCTTAGCCCTATCCATATATCTTGACATTTTTAAGTGTTGCCAAATTTCTCTTCTTGCAGAAGAAAATCCTCAAATAAACTAAAAACCAAGCATGCAAAACTGATTTCACAAAAGGCCAGACTGGTTACTCGTTTGCAGACCTGCGCCAACATTTGCAATCCATGCTCAGTTGGGAAAAGCCCAGGTACATACAAAATGTCAACCTTGCTCATTCTTGAGTATTTTCCTTTATTATTCAATGCATATTTATTATATGAAGCCCATTGACAGAGAACATGGGCACGGTAACTGTGTAAAATGTAGGAGACCTTCCTAACTTTGTTTTGCAACTGTTTAGGATTTCACAGAGAAATAACTATCCCTTGTTTTCTCATTAAGAAACAAAGTATTCCTATACTTAGTGCAGAAAGGGGAGCAGGGGAAGACACCTTTGTTTGTAAAATGTGAATCCAACAGCAAGGGGAAAACACCAGAAAACTTGGTTGTATACCAAGTATGCTCACACACGTGAGGATCTCTAAACTCTTCAGCTGTGTCAACTTTCACAGGCAACACTGTACACTCCCAAATCCTTAACAGCCAGAAATGGTGCCAGCCACAGCAACCAGTGCTTTTTCCTGGTATTTCACTAGCTGTGCACCAGCTCACCAAAACAACCCCATTCTGCTCTACCTGCGCAGAGCCACCACCAACTTTTCTGGCAGCATCCCTGGCATTCTGCTGCTTCCACGTTGATGACAAGGTGAATATGGGTGCATGTCCTCAAAAATCACTTTAAAAACCAAAACCACCTCATCGTTTTGACACCCTGCTCCAGATCAGAAATAAGCTTCCATATATTTAAATATATTTAAGGTGGCTGCTCGAAGATTAAAGCCAAGGCTGCTTTGATTTGGCTTCCTGTTTCCCCACCCCACCACCACAAAAGATGGAATTACCTCACTGGTACCAGCAGGGGGGATTTGCGCCAAAGCAGAGGCTGCTCAGGAACATGCAGCTGCCTCCCCGATGTTGATATGGATGCGGAATATCAGGCAAGTTCTCTTCTTCCAAACTGAGTCCCATCTCAATCCTGCACTACCTGGATCCAAAGAGGACCTTCTACCGTGTCACGCAAAAAGCCCTGAAGTAGGCCATCAGCTCTGTTCCCAGCAGGCCCAAGGCTGGGACTTCAAGGCAGGAGCCTGGCTGCCAGGGTCGGGCTGCCACAAGGAATTGGAGCTGGGTGAGGGACCTCAGCGATCTCCACCTCTCGAGGAGTGACTCCAGTGGCTTCTTCTCCAGGACAGAGGGCAGAAACACGGGAAGGAGAGCAAATGTTGGTCACAAGGATTTTGTGCTCTTTCTATATGCAGTTAGTGTGCAGAAGGAGTAGCTGATAGCATCCTCAGTCTTCCATGTTTTGTTGCATTCCTTTTCTCCTATTTCACTCCTCCCATCTTAAAAAAACCAAACCAACCAACCAATCACAGAAAAAACCCAAATATCTGCCTTTATTTTTAAGTCAGAGAAATTGCTTTGCTTTAGTTCCATGACCCAAAGTTGCACTAAGTCTGCTGAATTTTACCTGAATTTGAGCATCACATCATTATTAGACTGTTAACATTTATATCTCAGTAACACTGATCTCAAATTGTGCTACTTGTAGAACAATTTAAGCCAATTCCAAAAACAGTACAAAACTACTCAAGTGCCATAGATAAAGCTCAGTTAAAATCCTCTGCTGTCTTTTCTAAACTTATATTTGAAACCATACACCTCATCAATATTATGGATTAATATCGACTTCTACTCTTCAGCTCTCAGTATTTCTCCAGCTGTATTTAATGGTTATTACTACAATTATCTGCATTTTAATTTTTCAGCATTCACATTTTTTCACTACTCTCTCCAACAGATTTATTTTTTATTTATTTTTTTGGCCCATTGCCCTTCCTCACAGTGTACATAATCCGTGGAGAAAAGATTGCTGATGGCGTTATCACAGGCAAACAGAATGAAGCTAATGGTAACAGGCACTCCTTGCTAGGTAATTATTATAGGAGAAAGAATGCAAATGAGCCCTAATCTGTCTCTCACAATGGCAGAGGTCTCGGATTTGCATTAAACCTTTTGCAGCACTCTCCCAGACCAGGGACTCTGCAGATAACAATGCATCTGCAGCGCAGACTGCGCCTTCCACTCGGCGTCGTTATTAAATTGTGCCCCCAGCAGGTACAGTTGTCCCTGAATGACTTCCCCCTTCCCCTTCATTGCTCCCGTCCCTTCCTCCTCCCCCTCAGCTTTGCTGGAAAAAAAGCTAATTGCGCATGCCATTTGGCTCGATTCATATTTACAATGAAGAAGAAGAAAGCACTGTTTGGTAGTTATAAGAGGGGAAAGGACATCAGGAAATCTCTATTCTATTCCCAGCTATGACATTTACTTGCCAGGGGACTGCAGGGAAATAACTTTGCTTTTCTGTGCATCCATGTGTTCAGCCAGAAATACAGGGTTGCCATTTGCAGTGGCCCAATAGATTTTACAATGGCATCTGCTGAACACTTTCAGGAAGCAACTGCTAGACTTTGCTTGAATCTAGGTTGAGCTCACGATAAGCCACAGTCCTTCAGAAGAATCACTGCCTAGATCTCAATTCCTCATCTGATAATAACGGGTCGTAAAGAATGATACACTTTTGCCAGCACTGTATCCTGCTACAAAACAACTTAAACTACCACCTGCCAGTTGTGCCTCAGTGCCCACAGAGGTCTGCCCACTAGCAGATCTTATAAGAAGACGGTGTATGTTTGAGGTGCTCTGATCACAGGTCACATAGCATCAGGACAAAACACCATTTTCTCAAGGCTTATCATCTCCAGTGTCTTCCATTCTGGCTTGTTTGGATCTCGGGAGTCAAATGTACTGAACCCTTCCCCCTGGGAGTCCTTAGTCCGAAGACAAACCTCCTTACTAGGATGAGAGGTAGAACAGAATTTTTCAACACAAGTGCCTTCTGGAACTCCCATCTTCTCCCAAGAAATTTTTGTCACCTGAGATAAAATACAGTAATATTTTATCTTCAAAAATTATCTTCAGCAATCAGAAATTATCTGCCACAAAAACCACTTTTTGGTCTGTTCACAATAAAAGGGAGAGCATCAAACTCTATAAATGGGTATTAAAAGTAACTTCTCGGCATGTAAAAAAAAAACCAACCCAAACTAAAAACACTCATTGTGTGTGAGGAATAGTTTCAAAATCAAGATGAACCACCAAATTCAGCTGCATGTTTATCATCACCATTGCAGTAGCGCTTGTTTAGTTTTGAATTTATGGCTTAAATACCAACTATATGCAAAGATTTACTTCTTAGAAATCTGTTATTAGGCAGGTGTCACACTAACTCAAAATAATTTCACAAAATAATTAAAAGACACATGCTCCCAAGTTACTGACATCAAGTAGCTACAGTTAATTAAGGTGCACTAAGTGTATGGGGACCAATGGTGTCTAAAAGAAAATACCCTTTTTCAGATTCCTCATACCAAGGAGGGGGGGGGGGGGGGGAAGAAATAATAATCAAAACTGGATTCTTCAAGCACCATATACAACAATTTTCATTTATTTTCAACTAAGAAGTTGGGGACTTGTGTAAGATTGTACTAAACAACTTAAATTTGAGTCCTAACCACAGATGCATAGTTTTCTATGCCAGGCCTACAATAACACACTGAGGGAACCCCAGGAGCTACAAAAATTTGAGCGGTCATCAAAAGCCAGCACAATGTCACATGACTGTATACCATCACTCCCAGACCATTCAGATACATCAATCATGGGCTGTATTTACTCTGGAGACAGCTACATGCTTTGTTCTTCCATTTATGAGTGTTTTTTTTTTCCCTTTCTGAATTTACCAGTGCTAATACTGGCAAGCAGTTCCTCTGGAAATGAGCTGTGGACATTTTGAAATCCTCAGCAGCTGTCTAGATTAGGTAGTCTAAGTATAGTCCCTACTAAACTATTGCCAGAAATTAGCAAATGGATTTTTCTTAAAACAATAGTTAAAAACCAACAGCTATAGAAAGGGCTACAGTTTTTTAATGACATGTAACCAGTTAATATTTCAATAATCAAAGTTCTGCTTATTTCTCTCATGGAGCAGCAGAGGTAGGGCAGTGCTACTTTCTTACACAATTACTGGATTATTTTATGCCTGTCTCTAAATCAGACTAACAGATTGCTGAGACCCTCAACCAACAGCAGTATTGGGCACGAGTACTACATGATACAGTCATTACACCTAAACAATCAGTAGCTAGTTAGAAAAAAAAGTACTTATTTTTAGATGATGCTTCGGCTCTATTATGATACTGAGGTTCTCTGAAGTGATCTCCCATTTGCACTGACATTGATGGCTTTTGCTGCTTAGAAGGACTGAGGTGGTACAATGTTATGAATGAGCAATCTTTACATCAGAAAAACAAAAGCCGTCTTGCACTGATTAGGTCACATAAAACAAAGGAGATTTTCATTCAACTTGTTCATAAAGCTGCAAACATTTTCCCATGTAACCTTTGTGCTAACTTTCCAAGGCTGGAAAGCATTTCATTTGGAACATTTCAGCAATACAGCACAAGAAGAGTGTATTAAAGTCATCAAGGTTTGTCAGGTATCAGAACCTACAATTTCTTACATTTCTAACATGCTCAGGTCCAGATTTGTCGTTGATCTCTAGGCTGCTCCTCCCCAGTGACCAGTTACTAACAACTGGCTACTAGTGTCATTTTTATATGTGCATAAAAACCTTCCAAATCCAGATGCAGTTGTAGAGAGCCTCAGATCAGAGACTCAGGCCCTCACTTGGAAGTCAGAGACAACCACACTGTTGCTAGACCAGCAAAGGCATCAAGGCAGGGAAAGTCAGGCAGGACAGCCCACATCATTTTCACTGTCATCCAAACACACCCGGCTGACTCTGCTTGGAGTGGACACAGCTATCTCACACCTCCTCCCGCCTGCAGATTTGAGGGGGTGACCATTCTAGAAGACAGGGAGCAGAGATGTCTACACAGGGAACTACTGCTCACACTGTGACCCTCGGCCCATCACCCAAGCCGTGCACTTCAGGACCACTCTCACATTAAGCATTAACTCAACCAGTTCAGCTGCCAAGTAGCCAGGCAAATATTTACAAGGTTTTTGGAAGGTGCTAAATTAACCTCATCCTTTCAGTATAAAGACAAGGTCCAAGATTTTGTACTCTACTTAGCATACCCAGTTACACTTCTGAAGCTTTGAGACTCGAAACACGGTGTTGTTAGAAAGAAAAATCCAAACAGGAAAACTAAGAGGGCCTCAATGCATAGTGTAGACAAAACACTGGCACCACATAGAGCGCTGGCAGGCGGAGCCACACGTCGTGCTCCTAAGAGGGGCAGCAGCAAGTAAAAACCAGCTCCTAGAGCTGCCGATTGCAAACCTCACCTGAGCAGCAGCTTTCCCTTTGTCAAGCTCATCTCCAGGTCATTTTATGGTAAAGACAAAAATTGCCAGTGAGCTTTCAAGCATCTCAACAGCTTTTCCCCCTGCCATTCTCGCCAGCCTTTTGAGAGCTTCACTCTGTAGCAGCACTCTCTGTTTCAGGGATTCAACCTTTCAACTGAAGCATGCGAGATCACATACTCTTGAACCAGCCGAGCTGCCAGCCTCTCTTTGTTGCAAAGGGATTTACACTTGAATGGCGGTGGGAAGCGCAGTCTTAAAGGAAAGGTTGGTGGGGGGAAAACAAATTACTTGCCAGCACCCTATTCGCAAATCGTGTTATCTACCCACCCAATTTCTCCAGTTCACAGAGCTACAGTAACCTTGTCGCATCACTTGCTTGCAAGGGGTTTGCTGTGAGATGACTTTTATGAACAAATTACTAATTTGAGTTTACGTTTAAAAGGATCTTTATACAGAGTCATAAGTGAAGTCAATTTCAAGCCTAAATGTAGGTGTTTACACTAATTTAATTTAACCCAGAGTATACGATTTCATCATTCCACAAAGCTTCCCTCTTTATACAGGTGCGTACTTTTTGTCATTCACTAATCTATGACCTTTAGGTATTGTCTGCTGTAGCCCTGCACTGCCATGCACATCGTAGCAGCTTCTCAAGAGAGACACTGGGGAACACCACAAGGGCACAGATGCCCTGCGGAGGGCAGAAGATCATTGGAACAGGACTAAGTCTGCTCCAGTTTAATAGCCAGTGACATGCCAGCTTTGGTCCTCCACCTAAACATACACACCAGTAGCATCTCCCTGGTGCATTTCTGTTCCCAAGTTGCAAATTGGCAGATAACTACCGACTGGTTTCAGGCAATGTTAGCAGTTACCAGACTGCTACCAGTATCATATCGCTGCCTTTCAAGCAGCATCACTCTCTTGTAAATCCACACAGGGTTTTTGTTTGCTTGCTTCCTGTGTGTGCATAAAGCCTGCTATCTCCAAAGAAAAATAACAGCATTTGAAGTATGAAAGTTGGCAAATGCTGGTCTCTGGCATAGATAAAGATCTGTAAGCAACATTTCTTCTTCTGTTTTTAAAATGCTGTACCTGCTTCCGATTTGATCTCCAGCATTCTGAATTGGCCACATGCTGAAACACAGACCACGGCCTGCAGAGTGCAGCAAAAAAGGCTAGCACACTCCAAAGCTGGTGGCAAACCACAGGCCCCATGAAAACCACATGTGCCAGAGACCAAATAGTTTGCATTTTGCTTACTGCTAATAAAGCTGCTTCACTTCATTAAAAGCAGCTTATCATTTTATCTACTTACTCCGATTAATTAACCTCTGGTTGAAATGAATGAGTACTTGATTTGAGGATTCCATTAATGTGACACCAGTGAACCACCACTTGCATACCTCCATCCTTTTCCCTTTATTCTCTACTCTCCCTGTACCAACAGTGTCTTATAAGGCCATTCAGACTGACACTCCCACCACCCTCTGAGCATAGCACAAACACTGTTATAGAGAGAGGTGAAGAAGAAAAGGTCCCACAGCCCAAAATTCACCCAATGTTCAATTTCCCTGCTGGAATATACAGATGGATATAATCTACTTTGCACTGTAATTATGATCACAAGCTTGGAAAGGAACAGCATGGAAGGAAGAACGAGCCAGGGAAATACACTGGGTTGCTGGGAACGGGGAAAACAACAATACCATTAATACAGACAACTCATTTGCCTTTCCAGAATAAAATAATTTTAAATGTGAAGCACAAACAGCAGTCAGTTCCATCAAAAACTCAACTTTCTTAGAGAGCGAAGAACTTTCTCCCAAGGCAAATACCATGTGCTGGATGTGAATAACGACAGCTTCTGCTACAGTATATGCCTGCAGATTTCACAGTTGCATATTACCGCCAAAATCTAGATTTCTAGCAGCAAAAAACTTATGTTACCATTCTTTAGCCAAGCATCTGAAGATTGGAATATATCATAGCTGCTCATTTTGCTGGCAAACAGCACTTCCCTTCATTTTGATCTCTAGTAAACTGATTTTATTAATTTTATCAAATGTCACAAATACCAAAAACCAAAACCTCTCCCACCTTCCCTTTTTCTTCCTTTATCTTCCTTGCCAAGTTAAGCATCCATTCTTTTGCAGCAATGCCCACAGAGAGAACAGAATGATCATTAGGCCTAAAATTGAAAAAAATTCATCGTTTGGATGGAGGATGAGGGAGAAGAAGTTGAGGGGAAGTAGAAATATAAGTTTTTGAGTCACCAAATTCCTGTTCAGTCAGGGTAAAACACAGGTAGAATATTACCAAAGCGACTGTAAATTTTGTATTTATGGTACAAGCAATTCAAGATGTCTCTTTCAAGAGACAAGCATGTTCAGCTTATGAACTGTGGAGTATAAGCACATGCCTGAAATTCACAGTCCACTCAGACAAGGCCGTATGTGGAAAGGCACCAAAGGAAGATCTGGTTTACATCACACAGCAGGGCAGTAAGTGACCATGAGTCACTGAAGCACCTCATCTGGCTTTTAAGGCCATCAGCACCAGATCAAAAATGTCTCAGACCACATGTTAGAAAGCCCTTTCCAGTATAAATGTAACCAGCCAGTTCAAATCCACACAGAATTTTCTAGACAAAATTTCTTCATAACACAAGGCTTCCTGCAGGATCAAATACTTTCTGTTCTACAGCTGCCAAGATGTTAGCACAGCTTTCTACTGTAATGCTTGGGCTAATTGAATGGGAGTCTTGTCATGGGGTAAGCCCAAAAGGGATGAAGCAAGACGAAGGATCCTGGTACCACCACCTGAGCTGTAAAAGTAGCACCTAGTCCTCCAGCTGCCCCAGGCAGCACCTCATTTTCCAGACCTTAACCATGCAAATACCAGACACAGTACAAAAGAGACAAACAAAATTGGGAAACATGGTTTTGAAACATCAATTAATTATTTCAGTTCATACTTTAAAAATACTTGCTTTAGGGAAGACAAAAATCTATTGTTTGGTGCTATTTTTTTGAACAGGCAGATTATTGAAATATGTAAGGAATTCACATGCATCTCTGCATCGCTGAAGGATGGAGCAGCATGCACTAAGATGGGTTGTTTTCTAGGAGAACAAAACAGTCATCACTTGTAAGGAAATCAGTCAATAAACCAGGCCTTTCTTTCATTCCTAACTTCAATAACAACATTCAAATCTGATTTGGACCTTCCAGCTTTCTCTTTGAGGGACTAACAGGTAATATAAGCAAAGGCAAAATACCCAACCCTGCCACCTACACTAATACCCATGCATTACACTTTGTCCCTTTCAGCCACTAATTATGGATTAGCACCACAGGCCCTTTCCAAAAACTCCTTCCTGCAGACTGTCAGTTTGTCCACCCAGCGCTCTGCAGTGGCCACTGCAAGTCACTCAAGCCAGAGCTCCTCCTAGCAGGCCTGCAAAGCTCCAGAGAGCATAAGAAGCTACCTCAGTGCTCAGGACAACTACTTACACACCAGGGGTGACCGTGGGCAGACATCTGGCCTCCAGAAGCATCCCTTCAACCCCTAAGAGTGGATCCAAAGAAGAATCGACCGATGATCCAACTGCAGTTTGTTGGGGTGGTGGAGAAGGGAAGGAGGGAATATCCCTATGCAAAGGAACACACCACTCTACGTAGGACTTACTCTTAAATAAGTAAACTCTGGTTTACATTCAGAAGCAGGTCCATATACCCCAAACACTATGACAAGTACTGAAAACTCCACTGCAGCAAGGCCAACTGGGGCAGGGAGCCTATAACTGCTGAAGCTGGAGGAGAGCCAAGTGACCCAGAGCTGGCTCTGCTAACACTAAAGAACTGCAGGGTTTTAACCAGTGACAACAAATGGTCATTGCCATCGCTATGCTACAAGGGGAAGACAATACCTTCTAGTCCTCCATATAGATACAGATGCCCTGAGGCAACCACCTCTCCCTATAACCTTATTCACTTTGTGGGACCTGTGAAGCCTGTCCTCAGAAAAGGGCTGACCCAGACAACTGAAAGGGTAAGAAAATTCAAAATCACAGCTCTCATTACAATTTTAACCTAGTTTCTTGTGCCTAGATATGCCAGATTTTTACTCTGCTTCTTAGCATTTCTTAGACCTTCTATATGAAAGAAGTAATTTAAGAACACATTCATTTCAGCTCTGGACTCCCCATTTTGTGTGTTTAAAACCAAAGATGTTTAAAACAATCTTTCTGGAGGTACAAAGTAAGCATCCAGCTTTCTGATTATTTTTTTTTAAGCACACTACATAGTGAACAGATTCTAAACATACAAATTATCTGAAAAATGCACTGCTGGGATAGAAATTGGTTTTTTTCTCCAACAAAATTTTTGATATTTAAATCTTCTCCATACCAGAATAAAAAATTCAAACCTGTAACCTTCATGAAATAAAAATCAGAAAAATATCAAAGGTTTCATTAAAAAACAAGAGAGCACAGACTCATTGTTAACATGAAGATAATTAAGTACTTAGAGGCCTGAAGCAGTGGTAAAGTCCTGATTTAAACGAGGAAACTGTTAAGGCTTTGGAAACTGAGGACTCTGGAAGAACCTGTCATCCTCTTGTAAGGTGCAAGATAGCTTTGATGGGCATTTCATTTTACTGAATATTGCCACTGAATGAGAAATCTTAACCCCAAACTTATCTCAAAGGATTTGGGAAAAAAAAAATCCAAGACTTGAAACAAACACTTTGCTGAAATACTCTACAAAGGCTCAAGGGCTATGAACTTGATTTATATATGAAAAGAGAAATACAAACTAACAGGGTAAGCTTCCCACTGATATTTAAGTTATTACAGGCAAGCTGCCTAACGTACACAGTGTTATCCACCTGAAATGTTAGTTAGCAGCAGTATCACCCTTCCTTTGGAGATCAGCTTGACGAAAATGAGAGAGGGGAAAACAGGGGGAAATAGTACTTTCAAAAATTGGTGGAGAGTCGTCATTCTAGATGCACTGATAACAAACACAACTTCTGAAACAACTTGAATGGAGGTACGGCTGCTCTTTCAAGGAACAGAAAAAAAATGAAAGTTAACTTTGCCGAAATTTAGTTAAAGGAAAGCGCAGCATTAAAGGCAGCAAACAAAACAGTGAACCGTAGGCCACTAGCCAGCCTGATCTGTTGTTGCCTTGTCCCTGGCCCTGTCTCTCCCCTCCCTTCTATCCCTGCTTCAACATTTTCAGTCTGGGAAGGGGTATAAGCTTCCCTGTCCTCCACCTTTCTTGAACCTCCTCTAGTCCAACAATATGGGCAAGAACTTCCTTTCACTTTGGTTCTCAAATTTCACTGTCACATCCAGCCTCTTCTCCCACAGCTTTTCACTCCGAGGAATACAGTCTGCATGACTGCATTTGATAATACAGACTCTGCTGCTTAAATACCATATATTTGCAGAAAGTTAAAGCGTGTTTTACAAAGGTACCATCAAAGGGTTTAGCAGCATACACTTCCTGGGTGCACAAGTCGACGCAGCAGCTGGAAAGGGGCCCTGTCCAACACGGGGATGGTTTCCCTTTCCTCGCAAGGACAGAAAGAAGCACCCAGAGAAAAGGTGCAAACTGGGTGCTGCTGCAAAAGGTGCTGGGTTTGGAGCCCATCCCAAACCACAGCTTTGGAGGGACGATCTGCTGACATGTTGTAACTTGGGAAGCATGTGCAGCGTAAGGAGGAGGGGAGCAGCAGGCAGGGAATTCCCTCCAAATTTCCAGTGCCGTGTGAGAGGGACAAACAGATGCATCCAGCCTGACAAAAATGGCAGTGGGTTGTGAGCAGCCTCTCAGTTGAACCCATGAATTGAGCAGAGGCACTTGTCTCCACTGCACATCGCTGCATAAGACACATGCTGGGAGGGAGGCAATAACAATAACTGATGCCCACGATCCTGCAAAACAACTTGCAAAAAAGCTTGTGCTTCCCTCAGTCCCCAGCCTAGGGAGTTTGAAGGCATTCAGAAACTCTACAAAAACTCAGCTGGAGTCATGAATCTTAATAGCAGCTTTCCTCCACACCTGCAGCTCAGCCAAGCCTCCCACGTCTCAGTGTGCCCCAAAATTCTGTGTTTCAAAGGAATTTCACAGAGCCTTCACTTGTCTGGGAGAAACAGGTTCAGAGGCCACAAGGCAGCTTCTGCGGACTCCTCCTCCCAGCACACCACCACCTCAGTGGCAGAGGCGATGCCTGCCTGCAACATCACAGGCAGGTGTGTGATTTAGTCTGGCACCAAGGAGAAAAGCTATCTTCCATTTTTAAGTTAGATTCAGGGAACCAGCTGGGGACTGGCAATTGCCATTTTTGAAGTGCAAGAAGAGGAGTGCAACCAGCCTTCCCATAGTAACAAAGATTAGCGGCCTGGAGTCTGACACTCCTCCTGCATTAAAAGATAGCAGACAAAGAGATAGACAGGTAATTACACAGAAGAAGCCCTGGGGAAATTGCAAACTCCTTGAGAAGCCTTTAGCTGGTCTGTATGTTTCTTCTTGTCTCTGCTTTAGCTGAAGGTCTCTAAGAAACATTTGCCCATTAGGTCATTAGCTTTATTGCAGAAGGTAGCCAGGCAGCTGGTAGTGGCCGTTCAATAAAGACTTTGCTTCCCTCCGCACTGTCAAGAATGAGATGGAGAATGAGAAAGAGAACATCCCAAGGCACATTACCTGTCTGCAGCTCATCCTTGATAAGTTAGTGTACTTAGGCGGTCTGAGGGGTCTGACAAATGAACTCTGACAAATCTCACTGGGGCAATTTAAGACATTATTGCATTGCGCTGTCTGCCCAAACCCTTCAAAAAGGTTAGCACCACAGAGCAAATCTGGCAGAAAAATTAATATTTGTCTCTCCAATTCAGAGCCTAGCAAGTTAGCATAAAGCCCTTCTCAGAGCTGGTTTGAGTTAAGACATCAACTGTGAACTGGAATGACTGAGGTCTAGACAGAAGACACTACCTCCGCTACAAGGAACATTAACCTCTATCATAAAGGTGGAATGGGAAATGGCATCTCAAAGCACTGCAGTCAGTTCCTAGCAAATACAAATCCAAACATTGAGTTTTGGTACTAAAACATACCCGCAATTTGTCTCACAACTGACTTGAGTCTACTCAAGCAGCTCAGGATGCTCTGTGAAACACAGCACTAATTTTTTGTACTTTACATTTCCCGATACATAAATTGGATGCCTTGAAGTGGTAAGACAGACATGCATTATATATGGATCACATCACCAGATAACTACGAAATTTAATTGCTTAAAAATATTACAAAAAAGGCACTGCATTTGAACTCTCACCTACCACATTTTGCACTTCTGCCCAAAACTAAATAAGTCTGGAGAGCTGAAGAATTGCCATCTGTTCCCAACTCTTCACAAAACGCACCACTCAGAGCTAGAGCTAGGGTTCCAGCTGGTTCCTTATCTTATCTGTCAGTGGCACAATGAGCCATGAAACCATGAAGGACCCCCAAGATGACAATCGGGTTTAAAGAAAACCAGAACAACCAAAAATCTGTATTTATCTGATTAGATGTACATGTACGATAATAAAAGAAGCACTTTTTGAGACACAATTCCTCAACTTGGCTTCTCCAGACCTAACTTTTTCATCTAACCTGATATTCAAAGATTTAGTTAATCAGTCTGCAATACAAAGTTACATAATATTTTTCTCCGCAAGCATTTAAAATGTATCTCATATTCTAGATCTTCCCAAGGGACTGTATCCTGCACATAGAAGTAGAGTGAGAAGTGCACAAAGCTTCTGTTTGCACCACACTGTTAGAGGGGCAACCCACATTAACCAGAAAACTTGTGTAAACTCTGTGCAGACAGTCGTCTTCTACCATCATCCTCCTTTCCAGAAGGAGCTGAGCAGGCAAAACACCTCGAAAAGCAGATAACAATTACCTCTTACCTTTCTGAAGGGGCCGCCGCCAATTAGCACATTCCTGGAGCTTCTAATACAGGCACGAAGAAAGGAGGAGAGGAAAAAAAAAAGAGGAGGAGCAGGGAGCCGTTTCTTCCTCAGCACAACAGTATTTTCTAAGGGGTGGGGAAAAAAGGGAAAAAAAGAAACAAAAATGTATTATCTTTCATGTTTTTTGAAGAGGCTACAGATTACAACAACTCTTTGGAAGAGCTACTGTGCCTCTTCTTTTCCAGTCCCAAAATACCAACTTGAGCTGTCCTGTATTTTCTCCTTCTATCATCACCTTATCAAAATACAGAGTATGAAGGTCAAGTCACCTACTACTGAGAAAAAACAAGACAGATTCATGTCAGAATGGAATAAAGCCCCATACTGGAATGAGATAAAGTCCCATTCAGAAATATTCTTCAGCACTCACTCTATTAAGTACACATGCTTCAGCCAAGCTCACGCCCACTTCTGTAGAAATTCAAATGAGCCACATTTACTACCAAAGCAGTTGGCAAAAGGCAAATTCCAACATGCATACTGCACATACAGGTATATACTGACATTCAAGTGCTTATGTACTTTTCCCTGCAAGGATCATACCTAGAATTATGAGGTATATGCAACTAATCATAACTTCTATTTCTTTAAGACAACTGCTCTTTTTCTTAAGACAATCTATTTTCTTAAGACAATCTATTTTCTTAAGACAACCTATTCCAGCTATATTGAATCTTACAGTACCAATAAAATAAAAAATATGTAACATCAGAATGAAGGGTAAGGGAATCAAAAAGCCTTTTTGTGAGTAAAGATACCATTTAGAAATTCAGCTTCACTCCCATAAAACCATAATGTCTCACCTCAGACCATATCTCTCTCTGCCCTACTCCTAACATGAATTCAAAGAGACTTACAGACACCCAGCTTTAATGGGCCCCTCCCTACCTCCAGTACCTGCCTCTGATGAAAGGCAGGAAAATCAAGTGGAAAATTATTTTGAAGGGTGCATGCAAGACATTAACATATTTGAGGAAATGGCAATCAAGGTTTACCATGGGGAATGAGCAAAGGAAAACACATCGAGTCTGTTCTCCATTACATTTTGTTGGCTTATATTCACACAGAAAACTCTATCCTTTTCTGTCCCATGGAAAAACTGTATGCAGGTTCTCAAAATAAGGAAAAAAGTCTATGCTACCTTATACCTCCCCACACAACTCTAACATCCCTCCAAAAGACAACTATCCTGGCTGCAAGCAGTATGCAGCTGCATACAGCTCACAGTGTCCCAAAAGAGATGTTATACACAGGGCCCAAGCAGACAGGAAACAACGTAAAAGACAACACTCCCATCCCAGCATCTCCCTCCGTGCCGACCACATCTGCCCAGTTCTAAATGGCCACAGTTCTTGTGTTTCTCTAGGGGACAAAAGCTCTCTCCTTCTCTCCTCCTGTCAGCAAGACTTAAACCTGCAAGAATAATTCTGTCCAGATTGCCCTCTAGACAGGCAATGATTTAAAGAATTCATGAAGTAACAGTGCCAGTGTAAATAAACAATGAAAAACTAAATATAGATCACAGAAGACGACACAGAAAAGGCGCGCTACGGAGAGACAACACAAGATCAGTAATTCAAAACCTCTTCTGCCTTGTTACGTTCACCCACAAATAGGCCTAGCAATAATCTGGCAATGGGAAGGAATGCATTCTGACACAACAACGTACCTGCTCAAAAACCTGCCTCCCCAACCTGCTCCCTAGTGCAAACCCTCCCAGCGCTGCTTAATTCCACTTTCTCCATGTCTTACACCCCTTGGTAAACCTCTGCGTTCTGTCAGATTTCAACTTCTTGTACTAACTGATGTGAAGCAACTTAAGCCAACGCCTACAATACTCAAATTGTTGTACTTTTTTAAGAGTGGGAAACGGTGCTACAGCCCTGATTGTGGGGACAGAGAAGAAATGACCCTCAGTGAATTGCTCCTGCTGTGTACATCCCGAGGCTATGTGTTAATCAATACTTACTGAGCAGCTCAGCATAGACCAAGTGGCAAAATACATGGAAAAAAAAAACAACCCTGTATCTCCCTTCAATCACACACTAGTTTTGTAACCCTAAATCAAAAGCATCATTTGCTTTTCTTTTTCATTAATAAATCAAGAAGATGCTTTAGACAGAATTTTTGTCCCTGCTAAAAGAAACCCCCCACATAAGTCAGGTAAAGTCTGCTAAGAATTGATATACCAGTTACATTTCAAGTGCTTACAAATTTTACACTTTCATCCTCTTGCTGGTAGAGAAATAATTTAAAGCAGACGCACAAGATATAGAGGAAGGATATTTTTAATCAAACATAAAATCAGGAGGTGGCAAAAAAGAAGGCTTAGTGCAAAAACAAAGTTTTTTACCAGCGTTCTCAGGGAGAGAGAAATCTGTCGTAAGCACCACTTAAGGATGTAGCTTTGACTCAACATCGCTTGCTCCAAAGAAAGTGAGATTGCTCTATTCTCAAATCCTCATACAGGAAAAAAAATATTATGTAAAATAATGCATTACACAAAAGTCAAATTAAAGTAGAGAAACCTTGCAAAATGACGTATGATACCAAAAGACTTCACTAAATTTCTAGTGGGACCAGAGATAATTTGTATGAGAAAAGCGTCAAAATGTTTTGGGTATACACTACAGGAACGAAAAAAACAGAAAACTGGGAAACACTGTATCCAAACCAACAAATCACTGACATCAGCATTAGATAAATGAAGAGGCAAATGTTAAGACAAACATCCTCAGATGGTGTGTGAGTGGATTCTGCAGTGGATTTAGCCGAGTTGCTTTCCTATATAAAGTTTAATAAAAACAATCTTCATTTCCACCAGCTGGAGTTGGGTTTGCATTAACTTTCACACTGCAGACGCTGATTCTGGGCAGTACCTGAGCTGAAGTCTGAAACCTGGACCAAGGAGTCTGAAATGTGATCTTGACTAAAAATTAACCTTTCTTCACAAATGATCAATGCCAGATTTATTCCTCCTGCTGCACAATGAAAATACAGGTTTTTTTCCAGGTGTTACCTAAATCTAACACACTTCTCACGGCAAAACACAAAGGTCTTAATTTAATTGATCTTTAATTGACTTTTTTAGTTCACAAATGAGTTTCAGGAAAGTCATCCCCCTCCATCACATGAAGAACTTAGGGGAGTACATCATCACCACTTCATACAACTTACAAGGAGAGTGGGCCAAGGAAGTGTAGGATTCTTCAGGTTTTGTTTCACAAATGACTACTTTTTTCAGGTGAATTATGTGCATACTCAAGTGTGTGCTAATAGAAATAGGTCAAGTTTGTATCACAGGAAAAAATATTTTCCTGTTTTCCTGTTTATTTTTCAATCTCTTGATCTAGGAAAAGTAATAAAATAATTATTCCATTAATATCTACTGAGGGAAGAATTAATCTCAATTTCTACTTGTTAAAAAATTAAGCAAGTTAAATTTTAAAAAAGTAAAAATATCTACTCTTAACCATCATGATGACACTGAAAAAAAGACCTTTTGCCAGATACATTTGTGTACAACCTGTAGTTAAAACGTTTCTTAGAACAGTACTATTAAGTATCTCTCACACATCTTACTGAAAGATAGTGCAGTGGCACCTCACAGGTATTTTGGGCACCCTCCCTTAATTCTCAGGGCAGGACTCGAAACCCTATGTTTTGAAGCCAGGAACCTCACCTGCCCCTGCAGCAGGTTCCTTCTCCAGTCTTCTCTATCTACAGTTTGGGCAGAGTCATGATGAAATGAAAGCTGCATATAACCTAGTGCTTACCTACAGCAACATTATGAGAATGAGCTAGAAATCAACAAATTCTCATTTAATTCAGTGTGAATTAAATGCATATCCCTATTATTGATGCATGTATGTGTGTGTACAAGTGTGTATGTGTCTGTATACACAGAACAGGGTAAGCACTTCCACCACAAACACCTGTACTGGAGGTATTTGTGAAGAAACAAGCTTCTTCAGACATAAATACTATTTTCCCAGAACTGTATCTGCACAAAGAGAGGAAGCTCTTCTCATCTATTACAAATAGCCAAGAAAAAGTTACCCATGTATTGTTGCAGAAGTGCAGACAAAGGATGAAAATATGGTAAGAGTGAATCAAAACCATAGATTACCTAAGTAAATTTTCCAGGTCTTAGTGAACTCATAGGATCTATCCATTGACAGATGTCAAAATGTAAGACTGTGCTTTACCTACTTGAAAAATAGTTCCTAAACAAAAAGCTTTTTTTTTTATTTGAACCACCTTTAATCAAATGCCAAATGTATTATATTTCTGTATCTTCATTTAGAGGCGTTTACACAATTCTTTCTGCAGCTTAAACATTATATCTATCTGTATTTCCCCATTTGCTTTCTTTGGATCCTGAAAAATAAAATGACATCTGTTCATGTGAAAAGCTCAGTTTACAGAAGCACGTATTTAGATAAAATGCTTATTAAAACATACCAACCTATGCATGACATTTACTTACCAGTCTAATTGCAACGACCACAAATAATGAAAAAAAAAAGATTTAATATTCTCTTAACCATCAAAAAAAAGGTACATACATAGCACAAGTAAGATTTGATACCCCATATTTTATATGCAAAACCTTGAGGACCAAAGCCTGTGCACTCAAGCACAACGGAAGATGCCCATCACTTTAAAAATTTGGTCCCTTTCCAAGAAACAGGAGAGGAAATAAGTTTTTCAAAACATTTATCTCTCTCTTTTAAGCTAGATCTAGAAGGAAGCAACTCCTTCCCTAAAAGTTATGCTCCTCAACCTTCCCCAAGTGACTTGGCTGACAGGGTGCTGACAAACCAGCTAAAATAATAGTGCTGTTGTGAGACTCGAGACCTAGGACGTAAGGGACAGAAAATCTGGGCACATGGTCATGTCCTGGAGAACAGCATCCCCCCCAGGGCTCCTGCATGCCACTGTCTGCGGGCCATGCGCTGACATGACTACAGAAGCCTTCACCCCCAGCCTGGCCACTGCTCTGCAGGGCAGGAGTGGGCACCTGGCTCTGCACCACAGCCCAAAGGATACAAGCGGGTGGGGAAGGGGCATGCAGAAACATTTGTTTTGCAAGATCTAAGTCCATCTTACAAGTCTGATTTCTTATCTTTCCGTCTTATCTTTAATTAAAAAGAGGATATGCTTCATGTCGACAATCTGTATTTTTTGAAGCTTGAATCATTTGGCCTATTACACCCAAGCCTGTAATACGGGTGTTATTTCTTTAAAACATACAGTAAATGCATTAAATTATTGATAGTCATTAAACAGGAAAAAAATTTAAACAGCTCTCAGCTTTTATCAATCATTAATGCAGTTTCCACTTGCTCATCTCACTGGGTTGCTATCATATAGCACAGAGCAAAGAGTACAAATCCTGAAGGCATGAATTCATTTTCTCTTGACACAGAGTAAAAATATTCTTGGCAGCAGGAGAGAGGCTAAAACACGAAACAGAATGGTTGAAAGGAGGCTTCTGTCTTTTGCAGTAAACAGGTAGCAATATGAGAGAGAGGCAATTTTAGGAACGGAGGCCCATCCACTTTCCCTCATCTCCTCTAAGGGCCAGTAACAACATCATCAATCACCTCCAGCACCCAGCAGCCTCAAGCAGTTACCGCCACCCCGACAGCATTCACAAATTTGATCTCTATTTGAAATACATGTTAATTCAATGGCATATGGGGGGAAAAAAGCAGCATTGAGGTCAACAGTAAAGCATCCAGCAAGTTCAATGAGATGAAGATTTCACCCCAAGCTGCTCTCCAGCTAGCAAGCCACTAAAACAGATAACGTGCAGAAAAACCCAACTGTCACCAAACTGACAGCCTCAGCTCAGAAAAATGACAGAGACTGAGATAGTCTCTTGAAGCTATTGTGAACTGGGGCAAGTTATGACTAGACCTAATGTTTTTATCAGCTCTGAATGACTCATGTCAATATGGGGAATCTGGAGACAGATACCAATTTGTGGCATCTTGCCTGGCTGTCACATGCCAGATACCAGTGAAGGGAAGCAAAATTCCATTTTTTGTCCATTTTATGCACAGACTGAAGACCCATCTTATAAAGCTGCTCTTCTTAACTTTGATCCCCTGCAACTTAATTGAAATTCACTAGTTTCAAATGCAGCAAAGAGAGAATGCACCTTCAGTGACAAGCCAGGTATGACTGCAGCATGCAAGGACCTACCCAACCCACCTCTAAAGCAGCTCCTGTAGGTGAGCTGTAGCCATAAAAACATCAATGTGAAACACACAAACACCAGCTCTGGCTTGATATTCAGCCAGTGAAACCTTAGCCCTACAGCAGCCCTGCTACTGGAACCCAAATTAATTTGTTTTAAACTACCTTGAATCTATTTAAATGAGCTGTAATAGCAGCTCTGGAGCACAGAGCAGGCACATCCAAAGGTAAATACGATGCCAAGGACTGCTTGACAGATGCATGCCCATACCCGGAGCAAAGTATCAGCAAGAAAAACTCCTCATAACCAAAGCATAAATTCCTTCAAAGAACATTTCTCTTCATGCGGAAAAAAACTGAACGTTAAAAGATTTAGGGGGGAAAAAAAAAAAGTACTGAAAGAATCTTTGTCTGCTCCCAAAAAAATCTAAGTTCTGTGGAGGGTTTTTTCCCTGAAAATGATTCAAGAATGCACTGAGCCGAGCAACTAGATAATGCCAAATGTTGATATGAAAGTAGCCAGGAAAAGCTGCTGTCACTGGAAAACATTTTCTAGCCTGATTGTTTACAGACAGCTATGTTATAAAATACAAAGATATTTATTTCCAACCATCATTAGTGTAAATTTACGTCATGTAAAAAAAATTAATTTAAGACATGCTTATGTTTCATTATACTGAGTCCCAAGGAAGAAAATACAATATTGTAAAGTAACAATACAAAAGCTATTACATCACTGAATTGATTTCATAATATATAAACAAACTAAGTAATTCACAATCAATTTCAGTGTAATATTAATCCTTATCTATATACAGAACTATATAAGAGTAATAGCCTATATTATTAACATAACACACAACCACTACCAGCTCTTGCACGGGTCCAGGAACCAGCACCAACCCCAGGGAGAAGATGCTTGCCTGTCCTTCAGGCCATCAGCAGGGTACCACTGCACAAACTAACAGCAAAGAGAAGGGGAATGGAAATCAGGGCATCAAAACAAGGCGGTTGGACCAGCTCCACAGCTGCCTGCACAGCGCTGTTGCCACAGCTGAACGAACCACAGGCTGAGCAGCGATTATTTTTGTCCAAAAGTATTGATCATTTGTAACACATCTTTCTTGCCAAACCTTTTCTTTTTTTTTTAAAGTACTTAATCCAGTTGTTTTTTAAATCACTCAAGTTCTCATCTCTTCCCCAGCCCTCACCAAGAATACACATTTCAAGAAGCTACAACCACTACTCAATTTTGCCTACTTTGTAAAGCACGTTATCCTTCCATCAAATTACCTGGATTTTTTTTTTTTAATATCACAAACTGAATCCTAGCTAAAATATGTGGTGGGAGTGTACAAGTTCCTAGCGTTTCCCCTTCCTACCCAAAAGCAAGGCTTGTGTGAGAAGACATAAGCAAAGGCTGCAAAACAAACATTCTCAGATCCCCAAACAGAAGTCTCACGATAATTGCAGCTCAGTCTAATGGAAAGCAACTCTGAACTAATAGTTAAAGCCTTCCAAATTCTCACCAGCATTTGTGAGGGATATACTATCAGAGATGCAAATTCTAGTATAGTATTGCATATTTAACTGAATGATCACAGATCCACACTTGAGGCTTAACTATTTGACTTCAATTAGCTTCAGAGACAGGACCTTTCTCTGTTGGATGTCTGGGTCTTACACAGCAGTATCTGTGCACACACACACCACCTGCCCCTCTTTATTTCTATAAACTGATTCCATGATAAAAGTAGCTTAAAATAACAAAGCCAAACAACTGTCAAACCACTACTAATACGAGCTTTCAAACAGGTTTCCATTTCATAAATCACTTCAGTGATCTAGTTTCGCACCACCCCAGGGAAAGTTACATGCATAACAAAAAACACTCATTATCAATATGCAGAGATCATTTGGCAACAACACTGCTACTAGTGAAGACTTGTGCAGTGGCACTACGATCTCAATGCATTGCATGTGCAGTACAGAAGAGCTGTTTAAAACCAATGGATTAGCTCTAGGTTTACAAAATCGGCAAAAGACCACCAGTTCTGCTTCAAATGCCTACCCACTTCCCCCCTAACCAGTGCATGGTGGGCTTGAGGAAGAGAACAGAGTATTAGTAGTGGGTACTAACTTGCTTCTTTTGTTAGGAAAGTAATTTCAACCATTTTCAGAAGATTTGCTAATGACCCCAAGGGTCTAGCAAGTTCAGAGACCTCAAAAATAGAAGATGTTCATCTGTTAGCTGAAACTTGTTCATGCACTGTGTTCAAAGACAGTGCTAGGAACACTGTTATTATTTTCTACATTACATACATTTTTTAGGCATTTATTATATTAATGCTTCATATTATTTTGTAATAATAACCTACATTTTAACTACTTCTGATATTATCTTTGCTTAAAAAAATAATTCTCCTGTTCACCAATTCTTAAGTTTCTCTCCTTTGTGATAGGCTTCTGCTACCAGTTGTCAATAGCTGAGACTCTGAATCCTCCCAGAGGAGGAAGACAAAAATCAGCGAACCATAATGTTGGTGTGCATATATATTAGTCTTTATTTCCCATTTCTAGCACATTTGCCTGTCCTCAGCTCAGATGCTCACAAATAGCTCTTAATCAATACTCTTCCTCTGGAAATTCATCCAGGAGCTAATTTCTTGTTACACAATATTCAGCCTCAGGAATTAAATCACAGAAACCAAAGCAGAGAGCAAACTGACTGTCTTCAATGGACCCTTTACAAGAATCATCTCCTGAATGAAACTCTTATTACTGACAGTTATGCTATTCCTAACACAAAAATACAGCTGCACTATGTGGATGCCTGATACAGTATGATGCAATTCATGTCTTACAGTTTATACTTCCCTCTTGCTCTCCTCTCCCTCCAAGCACAGAGACTTTTCCACAGCTCTTATTTCTCATGTCAGTTATTTCCTCCTCTAATCAAAGAAGCTGAAATACTTGAAAATGGAATAGGAGTAAGTTGAGCAAGCAGTATTTAGTAACTGGTTATCTGAAGTTATCAACTAGAACAAGTATTTTCACAATAATTACACCTATAGCTAACAGAACTAAGATTCCAGTAAGAAGACTTCAGCTGAGCTTCTTCTGTGAACAATGACCAAAAATGCAGTAGCAGGGAGAGGAAATTCAGGGTCAAGGACAGAAGCAGGTAACCAACAGTGCAGTCAGACCCCAAAGTGCGTGACAGGTACTCAACCATCCTTCAGCCAGAGGCTCTGCGGCTGTAAACAGCGCCGGTAGGAACCACTTGACTTCACACAAGACAATTAGCAAAAACAAGGCTTCCGTGGCTGATCCTGCATCTCCTATTTGGTTCATCCTTACTTTCACGTGTTGGCAGCAATCTTATTACAAATATCAGCTGGAGTTTATACTCTAAGAATTCCAATTAACACACAGCAGAATCACTGCATTTCTCTGAAACTTGCATAAAAAAAAATAAATCTGTGGCTATTTTCTGTGGTATCACCTGCTCCCCACTCCCCTAACCTGCAAAGGCCTGGAGCAGGTGGGGTGGGCACAGCTGATAGTTTCGTCAACATTTTAGAGCACAAAATTAAAAGCTGCATTAGTTACAGGTGCTTTGTTTATGCTGTCTGAGAGTCAGAAAAGGTGAATCAATGGTGAGTTTTTAGATAGATGTGGGAAAATTTTTCAACACTACCTATGGGATTTAGAAGGCCAAATCTCACTGTGTCTAAATCATTCAGAAGCATCAAAAAAAGCTATTTCTGGCTTTTGTTGTTATTTTATTAGATGTAGCTACAAACTATTACCCTAAAATTTATGCACAAATATCTCTTGTCAATAGTACTTAAAGAAGAAGAAAAAAGGTGCAATTTTTACCAGTCAGACTGTGGGAGAATTCCCCGTCATGCTGTGGCAAGTATGCAAAGCTTCTCAGCAGCTTGTTCCCCGACAATGGATTTGCAAAGCAAGAACTGAGGGGATTATCTGATTCAGCATCTACTCAAGTGGCCAATTCCTTCAACAATCAATACTAATCAACAAGCTAAAACCTTGTAAGAAAAATCAGACAGCATTTGAATCCTTCCTGCTGCAGCAAGCAGGGCTCTGAGGCCTTATGGTCCAATACAGACACCTCAGATGCTGCAATCTTGGAAAATCAACTTTACCTGGGATTTAAAACACACCCTATGCTTCTTTGCAACTGTCAAAACACAAGCTCACCTTTTAAATGAAAATCTGAGAAGAAAAGTACACACAGACAAATCAACTTTGGTCTAATATCATCTATTTGTTACTTCACACTTCAGCTAAGCAGAAAAGACCTCTCAACACGAGCATGGCGGACAGAGATCAAAATAAGAGCAATGCGTTTCAGAGCAAAACACGGGCCATCCTCACACACACAACTTTTGTGTTAATAACATCAGGAATTATACTTTTTCCTATTATTCTTATCTTCCAGGGTGAGTTTGGGAATTCTTAAGAGACATGAATTACATTGCTATGACAGTATACATGGTGAAACAGTGTGTCAGTACATTAATAAGAACTTAGGGGGCAGAAAAACACAACATCGTTGGGGTCCTTAGAAAAAACAACCTGAACACAACACCACCAACAAAAGACATTTAGGCTAGATTTTTAAATGCCCCTTTTGTTCAGTCAAAACCCATGTCTCATGCACTTGTATTTCCTTTGGTATCACATTAAAACAGAAACCTTCAGCTCATCAAACAGACCAGAAGGCCTTTGGCATCTGTTAAGACCCTGTATTCACGTTTTAACAATCCTGTGAGCCCTCTCTCATCTGTCTTCAAGAAGTTGGAAGTACACAAATCTGTTTTCCCCTCCATTATACAGTTACTCCAAATCCCGTTGCAATTACTAAGTAATTCTTGGCACAGCTGTGTGAGTGTGACCAAACCCACCCTCAAAGAGAATAAATTGGCAGGCAAGCCATGTTGACTAGGTGGAGGGGGAAAGCTGGGAACAGTGTGTTTCCAGGAGTGCCACACACTTGGATGGATAGGGCAGAAATGGGACAATGCAGTCATCTGGTAAACAGAAAGGCCTGTCTGTGTTTATCAGGGAACAGCTCGTTTGGATAACAGGAAGCATAATGACTCCAGGCTGGATGAACAGCCAGATTCAGAAGGGAGAGTACTTGGGTTCAGGATTCCTAGAAAAGAGCTGAAGAGAGAGAAGATAGAAGAAGAGATAGGAACTGTTTGGCAGCAGTAAGTCTGGCAATGAGGCACAGTTGGGCAAATCTGAAACAAAAATACCAGCTTTCACAGAAATTCACCTTCAGACCCAGCAAAGTTCGACACACTGACAAACCAGTACTTGGCATTTTAAATATAGCTTAAGAGCAATTCAGACATATGACACATTCAGAAAAATATATGACCACACTTTAAATCCTCTATGCTGAGCCGCTGCTAATCTGCTAGCACATTTGATGCTCAGTTCTGTGCCCTACTCTTCATCCACCATAACATACATAAATCATTCTCAGAGACAGGTCACTTCTTCCACAGCCCTTTTAAGTTTGCAGGCAAGTGAATATAAATGTGTATACACTTCAGAAATATCCGCGTTTTTAAAAGTTTAATATATAGCTATACTTTGTACCTATTTACATGCACTTTCCACATACATTCACACTTGTTTATGCAGAATAGAAGCCCAACGTTTTAGAAACGACCGAGTTACAGTTTTTGCACTAGGCAATGATTAAAACCTGAATATTTCATAGTGGTGAATCACACTGCCAAGTCTCTAGGGACCGGTGCAATTTGAATTGGCATAAACGAATGGTTCCCAACCTTCTGCTGCTTCTGTAATGAGTTATGTTCCAGCCCTGCCAATCATTTCTCGGAAGGCAGAACCACTCTCCAGCTTTTTAGCTATATTCATCGCTCATGGGTGCTGGGAAAGCTGTGCTTCCTTCCACATGTGCAACTGCTGCTGTCTCACAACAGGAGCCCATCTGCACTTCGGACCTTCCACCAAAGCCCTTCATGCGCTTCCTCAGCGCTTCTCTGAACCAGGCCTGCACAGCGTCGAGGGAGGAAGAAGCCTCAATTCGACGGAGCCCATTCTCTGTCAGCTTTTATCTTCCCAAGTCATCAAATAAAATAATTTCTAGATCAGCAAAAATGGAAGAAGAACACAAACAAAGTAATTTCAACCCCTGTACCCACATTTAGACTGGCTGCCCTCTACAGCCAGCCTGTGAGCCTTTTCATGCCAGCAGCTCTGCCGAGCAAGCCTCTGGAAGCCTTCTGATCTCAAATGTTAACACATTCCCCTGCTGATACAAGTTTAACCTCAAGAGAAGAGAGGAAACAAGCTGCTATGCACAGATTAGAGCTGATGAGCAGTAGGTAATGACTGGAGCTGTGTCAAATCGTGCTTACAACAACTTTTTCTTTTTTTTCCCCTTTTTTTTTTTCTTCCTGAAGGTGCACGTGGCTTCACACACTGAAGTTTCCTTTTGAGCATACTGTGCAAATATCTGAACTTCAACCAAAACTCTGCCAAAAAGGCACTACTTGTAGGGACTTGCCTGAATGGCACAAGAACCTTCTGGCAAACAGGCATAGTTTTGCTTGGAGGGTTCAAACCAGTACACTTTAAGATAACTAAAGGAACAGGAAGTTAAACTGTAGACTACTAAACTCATACAATTTTTTCTTCCAAAAACTGACATGACGTTGCCAACCTGCTGTACGGTGACATTCTAATACTATAGGTAATGAAGACATCAAGAGTTTTGTTTTTACATGAGCTAACAGAGCCAAGACAAATTTTGCTGATCTCTAGGTTTTGCCTTATTTATTTTTTTTTTAAATCTTGCACAGGCTCTCAGCCTCTAGTTCTAGCAGAACATTTTTACTTCTACCTTAAACGACCTTATTTAGAAGGGTATTAAAACTGCTGACAAGACACACTATTTCTAGCTGGTATTCTCCCTCCTGTTACCACCAGTGGACTTAGATTAGATTAGATTTTTGGTTTTTAGCTTTATATTAGACCATTTCTTAAGGACCCTTAGTACAAAATGCAAGGTTCAAGGACTCTGGGCCAAAGATCCCAAAAAGTGATGAAAAGCACAGAAGTGTTTTAATTTAATAAGACGTTACAGGTATCATCGCATTATGAATACAGTGATTCTGAGTGCATGCACATTCCAGTATGTTGGCTCCATCATTTGCAATTGGGGGTAAAAAAAAAAATTAAAAAATCAAAGTAAGATTTTTCACTTATTCTAACACCAGCAACATCAGTCTAAAATCATTGTATCAAGTAGATGAGTTATCAGCAATTTCAGTTTTAATGTGGACACAGAAACGAGATAGGGGAACTTGCAATGGAAATTACTAGAGGTAATAACCCAGTAATAGAAAGTGAACAGCATTTTTCCTTTATGTCGGCTCCCAGCACCCCAAATGCTTAGAGCTGCCCATTAATCACTACCTCTACTCTTTGCGACTCCAGTTGCACAGAGAGTAACCACTTGTACCTCTCTGAAGGATCCACTCCTCTAACTCTTTTCAAGCCCCGAGGAGCAGAGGTCTTTCTTCAACCCTTTTTACTAGTAATATTATTTTGAAATCAGATACAGGATGGACTGTTTCCCTGACCAAATTTTCAGAAGTTGAAACTTCAGCAACACCCTGGGAAAAAGCCCAAAATGTCTAAATCAAAACTGCCCAGAACTTGTATCCAACAGAGCTCTGTTGTCCATTTCCCGGCAGCTCCTACCCATCCAACAAATTGCAACCAATTAAGTCTTTTGCAAGGTAAGTTTTTGTTTACAGCATTGTTGAAGAAAAAGAAAATTAAAAGCTAAAAGGCATTACTCCAAATGTATTAAAATAATTAGCCCATCCACAAACACCACTGGAAATTGCCTTGGGTTTCTCCAAAGGACATTAGTTTTGTTATTGTAGGTGATTATAGTAATCAAGAGCTCCTAACCAGGTTCTGCAAACATTAGGTTGGTTAAAATAGAGAAGATTTAAGGAAATGTGTTCTTTTTTACAAGTCCAAGGTCCTTCCTTTCCATTTCACACTCAAAATATAAAAGTTGACTTTGCAATCATATTTTTTAAAATATGTTAAAAAAATCAGCTGTTTATTCTGTTCCCAACCTAGAATCCTCACATCTGCTAAAGAAAAACCAAGCTCACACGTCTATCAGCATCTTACTGCAACAATGATAAAGCAAAAGCACAGGTTCTACATGGAAGGTAAAATTCACAGCCACACATCCAGAAAGGTAACTGGACTAAGAGCCCTAAAAATCTAATTTTAGAATTTATAACTTTGAAAATGTGAGCCTAGTAATAAATAAGGACTTAGAACCTTTCCCAATTCTACTATCTCCTCACTGTTAAAGTGATCTAAAGCATTTTGCTTTCAAATTATGAAGACTACATTCCCGAGAAAAACTTCTTTTAATTTTAAAAGTAGTTTAACACCTGATGATACAAACAAGCTTTATTTCCCTTACAAGGAAACTGCTGACATTGTTGAATACACAGACACTTAAATTTACACATCAGATCACAAGCAAAATCCCTGCTGTCCTGGAGTCACTCACTTTTTTGACATGAACTTCACTAGAACCCAGACTGCAAGTGTGGGGTGCATCAAACTGATCGTTTTCAGAGCCACTATGGGATTTTTTTTAATACCAGACTTTTAAAGCACAAGTAAGATGCCCTCACATCCACGGCTTTAAGAGAAAATACAAACTGTCAATTTTAACATGGTGAAAACATTCATCTAATGGACAAACGGCTACATTAGAAAATGCTTTTTGAAAAGTCTCATTGTGATTACATGTGAATTATCATTGATGAAAGCAGATCACACCATAATATTACTAAGGCCTTTATTCACAGTATTCCACAACCTATCAAGCAACAATATCTTTCTTGAAGATATTTCAGTTGAGAGAGAGGCCCAGGAAAGGAGCGGACACATAATCATCATGACTTGCAGTAGCTACCCCAGAAGTCAGCAGCAGAACCAAGCACGTACCTTATTGTCCTGCCTGCACTGCTCTCATCTGTGCAATATTAATGGAATAATGGCGCTGTGAGAAACCAATCCTATATTTTATACGCTCCCAGACAGAATGTAATAATATCTTGGATGTAAATACTGCATTCTGATGCACATAACCTATGACTTGAGTAGCCTCTGCTGTTTTTCACTTTCCTGAAATGTGATTCTTCAATAATGAGAACTGCATCAGGGCTAGGGAGCAGGGCAGAAAACAGCAGCAGCACATCTTGCAGAAGCAAGAAGGGTGCCCTAGGGTAAAACTCCTTTTGTATTACCTCCATGTTCCCCAACTCTGATATGGGCATTTGTCCCTAGCCTACACTCAAGAAAGCACTGTAATATATTGAAGTACGTACTTCTCCAAAGACTTCTTAAGCCCTCCCAGGAACTTCTATGAATGTTACATTACAGCACTTTAGCACCAGGAAACAGGTTGTGGGTCCCAAAGAAAAGCTAGGTTACTTAACAGAAGGACTACATACAATTTCAGATGCCTCTGGATAAAGAATCCCGAAAAGCATTCTGCTATAATATATTCCCTGAAATTAAGGGACAGCTGCAGAAGTAAGCATTCACTAAAATGATTGAAAAAATAGCTAAAGAATTATCTATATTAAATTAAAACAAGCAAACAAACAAACAAACCAACGTCACCAACACTGTCAATCTTTTACAGTACGAGTAGCATTTGTAAGTAGACCAACAGACTGTAATCCTTGACTTTCTGCCAGCTGGCTTTTGCAGCATGTTTCTCTCCTAAAAAGTTCTCTCTAAAGGTTAAAATAAGCTTGACAATAATAGTCAGATGGCATTTATCTGCACAACAAACTCAGTTACAAACCATCAATATTTATTAGATATAAATCTCAAGCCCTCTTGAAAGTTATAACAAGTTATATAAATTAATCTTGCTCAAGATACTCATCAACATATTTTCTAACTTTAAAATCATTAAAACAGCATTCACCAAGAACCCCTTGTCATAGTCAGCAGCTGTTTGCACTTAGCTTTCCGCACCTTAATCTTGTATTTGGCTAAGCTAACAAAATTAATATTCTAGCTTCCTTTCTCTTCTCACACTTAAGCTCCAAGGCAAAACTGTGTCAAGTTAAAAAAAATGTAAATAATCATTTATTACTAACATATAGAACTTGCACAGATCAGATGAAAACAAAGCATTTGCAGCGTAAAACACAATGGAGTTTTTAAAAAGATGCAACCAATTTGGACAATTTAAACCTTTGGATATTCCAAAGAACAGCTGCACAAATATTTGAGAAAAACTACAGCAAGTGGTATCTTTAGAAAGAAAGATTTTTATACTGCTCTTTAAAACCTCAATATTGAATTGTACAGTGATCTGATATTTTCACCAGTCACTACATGAAGAATGTAGAGATACATGATATAATTAGAAATTTCTGCTCTGCTCCTAAAATTCTTACGCCAAGGACATTACTACAGCAACCTCCTGTTAGGAGGTAGAGGCTGGAATAAAAGCAAACCAGCCGAACACCTGAGGGATTTCAGAGTTTAATTCAGCAGCTGATGATATTTAAGCATATGGTCAATGTAAGCACTTTTCTGAGTAAGGACAAAATTAACATGTGCTTGACTGAACTTGAGCTCAAACAGACTTAAAATTCAATTCAGAACTGCCTGAATTAATAGTCACACAAAACAGACTTGAATACACTCTGGCTATTTCTACATACTTCATTTTTAGAGCAAGCAAAACATTCCCTCGTCTTTCTACAGGTAACCATCAATATTCACCAACTGCCCCTACAGATTTAATGTAAAAATGTTTTTGAAGAGAAGCACACACATATCCCTAAGATGATCTGATATTGAGGATTTATCTCCAAGCAAAAGGCTCAAAATCAACAATACTCACTTCATTCTTACCACCCAACACAAAGGCTGCAAACTGTGAGATGCTTCTTTCACAGGAAACAAATGCAGTCAACCAAATTATTCTAAGCAGTTTTAAGAGAAGTTAGTAAGCTCTACTGGTTTACTACCACAGTAAACCTGATTAAAGAAATAAATTCTAAACTTTTGTCCAGTATGTCTTCTGATACCTTTAACTGAAACACCCTTAATGCACTCCTCAAAGACTTTTGGAAATATAGCATGGACATACACACATACGTTCTTTTTAAAATACGGTGTATGCAAGCAGTGACTGGAGGGCAACGGCATCATTGTGCGGTGCCACTAAGCTCAGTGAAACAATTCAGGTACCCAAGTGTTATCTTCTGCTTATCAAGAATGATCATTTAGGAGTGTTCTGAAACACCTAGAGAAAACTTAAGCTAAGTTTCAAGAGTAATGATTAAGTATTTTCAAAAGATAAACAAGACAAAGGCAACTTCATCTTACTCCAGTCATACTCCTTGGAGAAATCAGAAGTTTTAAAAGCTCCATCTCTTTGCCTGTTACTAGTTTGTCTTTCCATCTCTAAAAAAGATCTGAAAATCAGTTGTAATTCAAGGCTAATTCAGTCTCTAATTAGTTTGGAATCCTAATGGCCCTCATCCTATGTGTTAAAATTAATTTTTATCATGTCTGATACTTCACGGATGTGTCACATTCTTGCTATCTGGATCAGCACTTTTGGCAAAATTTTAATGAGTAGAGTAGTACAGAGGCAAGAAATTTCCAATATCAGATCATCTTGTGACAATGCACCAGAGAGCAAACAGATGGAAATAAAGCAGCTGAGTTTATTCAAGGGATGAAAGCCTTCTTCCCAAAAGAAAATTTGGGGAGATAACCATAAGTCCTTTCTGAATTCTGCATATAGGTTGACTTTTAACCTTAGAAAGGGAGAGAAATGTGTATCAATACAAAACTGTTCACTCTAACAGCTTTTCTTAGATGCTGCACTCGAGAACCACACAAAGTAAAACAGAACAGAGATCCTCTTTACTTTTATGCCTGGTTTCTTATCAATTGCAGTTTACAGAATAGCGCAGGTATTCTGTAAAAGAGCATGAAATAAATGTTCTATTGGAGCAAGTTTGGTTTTCTTGACATGACGGGTCTATCTGCTGTGGCTGCCTCACTTGTAGAGAACGCACTCAACCCAATGAAATGCAGAATTCTGCATTCACATTATATACTGTCACCTCCTGCTATCAGCACCTACATAAAAAGCAGCGTCAAATTTACTCTGGTCTGAGCAATACGACTTAGGTACATTTTACAATGTAAGGATGTTCTCAAATGATTGGTGTTATCTCAGTGCAGCAGTGGGTCAGTGCAGTGGCAAACCACTTTGCCTCCTGAGAAAAATTTCCTTCCACGATGTCACCAGTGGAAGCCAGTCGAACAGCCACACATTCATCAGTCCTATTACAAACCACCACAACACCTGGCACCACATGCAATATTTTTAGGAAGGAAGCCAGACATATATGAATATGGATAGAAGTAACCAGATGAAGGAACACAGGCCAAGGCAGCAGAGATGCATGCTCTGCATCAACTCTCATTACACTTACCTCAAGGGGATGACATCCATTCCATCCTTTGTATCATGCACTGAGAAACTGAAATCTGGATACAACCATCACAATTAAGGGCTGAAACATGGGCTCCTGTTTGTTGCTCTGCCCTAGCATGCCTTGAACCCCATGAAAACATCCATTTGAAGCATTGTACAGACTGACAGATTTTATCTTCGCTAAAATTATCATGTGATAACTTGATAATTAACACGGTCTGGGTCTACACCTCTGCAACATAATGCATGCAGTGACTGTCTACATATCTTCTAAATAAATCATTCATTTTGAAATAATAGTTCCACAAACTCCTGCAAAAGGAAAGCAAGAGGACAAGCACATATGTACAGGCTAAGCTGAATTTCTTATTATGAACTGGACTCCATGCTTGCTTTCATGTAACAGTCAGCCAACTGTACGGTTTTATAAGGTGCCGGAGGAATGTATTTCCTGTTATCCAAAACACATCACTTCTAGAGCGCATGAACGACAGTTTGTGTCGAGTTCCTACAATAAACTAAGAGGGCTGTCAAGTCTGATGGCATATTAGTTTGTCACTTGTAACAGGCAAAGCTGTGTGAGCAGATTAGACAATGCTACATAATTTAATCATTTTATCATCTATTCTACTTGACATTACCAGCTATTCCTCATCATTTCATCTGCCTATAAGACTATGTGCCAAATGCAGTCTTTTTACTAAAATGAATATTGTCTACTCATACACAAACACCAATGTTTAACTCGTAAAAGGCAAGCTTGGCTTTCAACACCAAAAAAACCCCTCCAACTTTAATTCCTGGAAACTCACAGGGGTACAATTTCAGAGAAGCTCTTCTAAAGGGCTAATGTGGAATGAGATCTCTTTAGGCAGTTCTACTCATATTAAAATATATAATGTGTATGTACAGACCTTTAACCAAATTCACAGAAGCAAAGCCTTAAATGCTGACCTTCTGCAGGGAATGAAGTGTAGAGAGAAACTGAGAGGCTAAAGAGCAAGAGAAAAAAAAATTAAATTGTACCATAACAAAAAGTCTCCAACAGAATCATTAACTTATGAAAGTCAAATACGTAGATGGTATCAGAAGTTCTATACACATACACACTGAATCCTGAATTTCCTTAATCCTGAATTAAGGAAACAATTATCAATTAGTAGAAGAAGGGGAGGCACCTACATTTAAACCAGCAATGGTGTCTAAAAAACAAGCAGCAAATCAGCCACATACATGTATTTGCAAGAAAAGTTTGGGCTTGTCTTACAGTTTTCTTTCTAAACATAGCTGCCAGTTCTAGGGCTTCAAGGAAAGTGGGAACAGATGAGAGGTGAACAGATCAGTTTAGAACCACAAGAAGAGTTAAAGACACATCAAGTAAACTAGTTACAACAGGAATTAAAATCTTCTTAGGAAATACTGTTTTCAGCATCCTTTACTCAGAATATGACTCATTTCAAGTGGCAGAAGGGATAAAAATAAAAATATTTTCATCTGATCTTGTGCACCTGGCTTATAATCTAGGAAACAAACAACTTTAGCAGTCAAACATCACTGCTTTCATAAAATAGCTGGAGGAAAAAAAAAATCCTGTGGATGGGGGAGGGGACTTTTTTTTTGTCCATGGACCACAATTCTTCTTTTTACACTGTCATGGCATGCTCAGCATCAATACGCACTGCAAATTCCTGGGACAGATAAATTTCAAGATCATTTGAGGCATTCAACCCACTGCTTAGAGATGCAGCAACTCCTGTCAGTCCTCAGAACCAAATCCTCTGTTCACCCTGCCCAAAACTGCCAGTGTGCACGAACAGTCTTAAGTATTCACTACCTAATCACAGAGAACACCACTAAGCTGCACTGGGCACCAGTGAGTCAACAGGCATATTACCTTGCCTTCTCTGCAGGTGTTCAGAACTAAAAGCTGCTTTTGTACAGATGCAAGTAACCGCAAGTGGACAAAATGGGCCAGACTTTTGCTCTAACTTCTGCAAGTTGACCACAGCTCAAAGAACCTTCATAGCTAAAACAGCAGCAAATCCAAGAAAGTGGATCCAAGCTGGTGGACAGCAGGATGACCATGAGCCA
>NW_010197466.1:11518-11800 GCF_000695765.1 Mesitornis unicolor | reverse complement strand
GGGGCGCCGGGGCTCCCTGCTCGCCTCTTGCCTGCCCTCGGTGGCGCCGCTGCCGCTTCCCGCCCCCTGGAGATACGAACAGACTCACAGCATGGTCGGGGTTGGAAGGGAGCTGTGGAGATCATCCGGTCCAACCCCTGCCAGAGCAGGATCACCCAGAGGAGATCACACAGGAACGTGTCCAGGCGTTTGAATGTCTGCAGAGAAGGAGACTCCACAACCTCTCTGGGCAGCCTGGGCCAGGGCTCTGTCACCCTCACAGTAAAGAAGTTTTTCCTCATG
>NW_010197466.1:0-11487 GCF_000695765.1 Mesitornis unicolor | reverse complement strand
TGAACTTTCTGTGGTCTGGTTGGTACCCATTGCCCTTGTCCTGTCATTGGACATCACAGAGCAGAGTCTGGTCCCATCCTCCTGACACCCAATGTTTAGATATTTATAAGCATTAATGAGGTCTCCTCTCCATCTCCTGGAGGCTAAGCAGCCCCAGCTCTCTCAGCCCTTCCTTGTATGGGGGGTGCTCCAGTCCCCCCACCATCTCCATAGCCCTTGGCTGGACTCTCTCCAGTCGTTCCTTGTTCTTCTTGAACTGAGGGGCCCAGAACTGAACACAATATTCCAGATGTGGCCTCACCATTGCAGAGAAGAGGGGGAAAAGAACCTCCCTCGACCTACCAGCCACACTTTCCTCAATGCACCCCAGGATGCCATTGGCCTTCCTGGCTACAAGGGCACATTTCTGGCTCATGGTCATCCTGCTGTCCCCCAGGACTCCCGGGTCCTTCTCTGCAGAGCCACTTCCCAGCAGGTCACCCCTAACCTGGACAGGAGGTTGTTCCTCCCAGGTGCAGGACCCTACATTTGCCTCTGTTGGACTTCACTGTGTTTCTGCCCGGCTCTCCAGCCTGTCCAGCTCTCGCGGAATGGCAGCGCAGCCCTCTGGAGCCTCAGCCACTCCTCCCACTTCAAATACCATTTACGTCAAAATACAGAATTGCCAATTTTTGTTCATGTTCTCCCGAAAAGTCAGTATGTACCATGTCGTGCATTTAATCCGCGCTGCCATGTACTAAATGTACAATTTTCTGTAATGCACATACCTAAAAAATGAAAACAATTGTGTGGAGCGAGCCATTTCTGAAAAATTCACACTTCCCGACTTCTGCAGGACTTTGTAACCTCATGAGCCTTAGCAACTGCCAGTGTTTCACTCTGAAAGAATAACCAGATTATGGAAAAACGAATGTTCTCTTATGTTGAGGTGTTCTTGCCAGATGTGCATTTGAAGGGCACCACTCGAGAGTCCCGCAGAGCAGGTGAAGTGCCACAGCGCTGGCTCAGGCCTGGGGCACAGCGCGGGTTCAGACCTCTGAGAAGGCGCCTGTAGAAATGAAGTCCCCTTCGAGCTGCGGCCCAGGTAATGGAAATCAGCAGAGGTGCTCTGGCTGAGTCAAATGAGGCTGAATCAGCCAGGACTGCGTATTTTCATTTTAAGAGGCAGACTGGCAAGGTGGGCCGGTTTGTCGTCCCTTCAGCAAGATGGGAGATTGGATTGAAAATGTTTATTTTTTCAAAGAAGAGCATGAGAAAACAGTTATTTTGAGCGAGAGGTGGGTCCTTCACTGACTCAAAATACCTCCCCCCCAAAAGCAGAACTTTATTTTCTATTTATATGGGATCAACTGACTTCCAGACAAGAGTGAGGTTACTTAAAATAAAGAGCGTTTTTTTCAGGACGTTGTTGATGTGAGCTGCTCTGGAGCCAGCCCAGGCCACAGCAGATCTTGGTGCAGCCTGGAGCATCTCTGCTGTGGGGACAGGCTGAGAGAGTTGGGGTGGTCTGGCCTGGAGAAGAGAAGGCTCCGGGGAGATCTTATTGCAGCCTTTTAATACTTAAATACTTAGAAAGATGGGGACAGACTTTTTAGTAGGGCCTGGAATTATAAGACAAGGGGTAATGGTTTTAAACTAAAAGAGGGGTAGAGTCAGACTAGAAATAAGGAAGAAATGTTTCATGATGAGGATGGTGAAACACTGGCACAGGTTGCCCAGAGAGGTGGCAGATGCCCCATCCCTGGACACATTCGAGGCCAGGCTGCATGGGGCTCTGAGCACCCTGAGCTGGTTCAAGATGTCCCTGCTCACTGCAGGGAGGCTGGACTAGAGGAACTTTAAAGGTCCCTTCCAACCCAAACCATGCTATGATTCTATAATAAATAAGTCAAACTTTCAAAAATAAGCTTGAGCAAAATTATTCAAGGATTTGCAGAAAGCCTGACAGCTTAGAATCCTACAATGACCGTTTTTCCAGTACCAGCAAAGCATATCAGCCTACTGTTGTGATTTTCCTTCATAAAAATCTGAGGATTTCTTTGCCCATTACAAGTGAAAACTGAGGCAGGCAAGAGGGACTTGACCTCCTGTATCCTCACAATTGGAAACAGCTCAGAGCTTCACTAAATGAAGACTTGACACTTCTCGCTGCTGGAGATGATGAACGCAGAGTGTTGCAGCACTTAACTCACGGGTGCCTAACGCTGTTAGCGGGGTCACCAGCTTTGAATTCAAGCATTTACTTAAACTTCCTATACAAGGTACAGGGCAAATGGCTACACTTTTAGTACCTAACTCAAAGTAACAAATAAACGCATCCTTCCAGTAAGATGTGAAATCCTGGAACCGCTGTCGTCGTGAGGTGCTTGAGGATGGGATTTCACAAATGATTTCATGAGCCTGCCCTGTCTGTCCCTACAAAGATGATCGAGGGAGTGGAGCATCTCCCTTATGAGGAGCGGCTGAGGGAGCTGGGATCTCTTTAGCTTGGAGCAGAGGAGACTGAGGGGTGACCTCATTCATGGGTATCAATTTGGAAAGGGCGAGTGTCAGGAGGAAGGAGCCAGGCTCTTCTCTCTGATGTCCAATGACAGGACAAGGGGCAACGGGAGCAAGCTGGAGCATAGGAGGTTCAACCTGAACATGAGGAAAAACTTCTTTACTGTGAGGGTGCCAGAGCCCTGGCCCAGGCTGCCCAGAGAGGTTGTGGAGTCTCCTTCTCTGCAGACATTCAAAACCTGCCTGGACGTGTTCCTGTGTGACCTGGTCTGGGTGATCCTGCTCTGGCAGGGGTGTTGGACTGGATGAGCTTTCGAGGTCCTTTCCAACTCCTGATATTCTGTGATTCTGTGACTCCGGTGCTGCCGTGGCCTCACACGTGAAAGCACTGGGAGCTGTACCGGTAGATCCATGAGATGGTCTGGCTGAAAAGTGGCAATATGGAAAGAAAAGAGTCCTTTTGATCAAATGAACTCGCCAGTGAAGGTGGCCTGGGAAATGAGTAACAGAAATGTGCAGAGAAACAACAAAATGATAGGCTGAACAGAGTCATCACATGAAGGAATTTCATATATAGAACATAACTACATTCCAAGTATCAGGAAGCAGAAACCGGAGTTTGTTGAAGGGCACTGGCATCTCAGAGTAACTCCTGCTACAGCACCTGGACACGTACAGCTTGTCAACAGCTAAAAAAACTGCGGGACACCCAAGGTATTCAGGTAAGAAAGATTCCCTCCTCAGTGGATCCTGCACCAGATCACATTTAATTATGTGAGAAATATTAGAGCAGTTCACATAAGGAGTTGCTTGGATCGCTTTTACTTTATGTCCAAAATTACCACCAGTGCCAGCTAAGAAACCCAACAGTGTTAGAGTCAGCATCCAAAACGTCGGCACCATTGAAAACACCCTGAGTTAGACAGAAATAAGGTCATTTTGCAGGATTTAAATAGTGGCTGTAGAGGAAATGTAACCCCCCAGAACTTGCAGGTTCCCTGTATTCCCAGAATTCTTGCTGCAATGCTCATGTTTAGTGCTGTTGTACTGCAATTAAATCTATCTGGGGACAGTACGCAAGCATTCCCATTGCTTGTGGATGTCAAGAAAGGTGAATGATGGGGCCAGCTCCTTCTGTTCTGCTTTTGTGGTGAAAGTATGAATGGAAATTTGTGTGAGCCCTAACAGAGGGAGGAAGAACAGCGATAACGGCTCTGATGTACCAGTCCTTAAGCTAAAAACGATTAAAAATAGAAAAATAGGAGATGGAGACTTAGAATTTCAAAGTGACATTCACATAAGCTCAGGCTGTGGTTGGTGAAGACGTTAATTAAATGAGATTTGCCTCCATCCGTGTTTCATGGCTGTCTTGCTGCATCTCTTGAGTGACACTGATAGGGCTGCTCTGTAGGGGCTCAGAATAAAGTTATTATAAAAACAAATCGCTATGTAATAAGTAAGGTAAAAGCCAGTTTTTTCTGCTTCCCAAAGCTTTTTGAAGCCCAGCTATCCAGTCAGGACTGCTGGTTAATAAAGCTCAATTCCAAGTGGTTTGTGCTTTCCACCTCTGCTCCTGTAACTCTCCATGCTTTGTACAATCTGGTTAACACATCAGCACCCTTTTGGAGCAGGACAGTCTCCCAGATCAATCTACAGCACATAAATGGGGACTGAAAAGAAAAAGAAATGTAGATGCTTCTGCGTGTCCTGCACTTCCAGGGTAGTGAGTTACTGCCAGGAGATGAGTGACTGGGACATGGTCCAGCAAACCAGTGTTCTGGTTCAGGATGATAACAAAACTGCATTGCTAGCAAGCGGTGATGGGATAGCACAGAAAGGTCTTTGTGATGAGCAAAACAAGTCATTTGGGTACGAAATGTCCCTGAGGTGGATATTTTACACTTAGAGGACAGTAAAGAGCAGTGGCAGAGATTTGGCTTGTGCATTATTTACCAGCCAAGAGAGAGAAACATCAGCAAGGTGCAGATGAACCGATGTGGTTGTTCCTTTCTTAAAAAGCCTTTTCCCAGCTCTGAAGGCTGCACTTTGTCAATGACCACTGATTGACCATGACTTACTGAAGGTTTGGGTGCTTTCACACAAGTTGGTAACAAGTCTGACAGACCAGGATTGGGGCCTTCTGGAGTTTATGTAAGTTCTACAGCCTGTGAATAGCAGGACAAGAGTATTTTCACCAGACACTGGGTACAGAATTGCTGATATAGGTTGTATTAGCGTGCTTATGTTATGGTTCAGAAGAAATTAGCATTGAAGTCTGCATAGTGATTGATCTGCGGTGCTAGAAAACTGCAGCGTATTGTGACTCAATACAAAGGATGCAAGAACAAGTAGTGTGGGCAAAATGGCAAAGTCCTGTATCTGTGAGTTGGAAGACAACATTTCAAAACATGAAACAACACGTGAGTTAAAAACTTAGCCAGGTATAAGACCAGCAGGTAAGGAGGTCATCTGCACACCCAAAAAGGAGAAAGGATAAAACTGCTTGACAGGAAAAAAAGTAAGAAAGAAAATAACCAGATTCCCTTAGCCTCTAAATGGGCTTTGTCTTGCCCAGAACCACTCATATCTTCTGTACAGACAGTGTAGTCTCCTAAAAGCAATCACTGTATGGCAGTGAGAGGCCAGTGCAGAAGCCACTTTAGGTTGTCTTTCTCACTACAGTCCACCTTAATCTCTGTACAGTTCCCTTTCTTTCTCTAGGAGTTAATTATTTTTTCTTGTTTAAACTGTTCAAATGGTCTAAATTGTTCATTAGCCCTGGGAGGACCCTAATTTGGCTCCACAAGCTGGGGCAGGTGCATTCTGCCCTGAGAAACTGGCCTAGCAACATGGTACGGGGTAAGGTGTGACTGGAGCCCAGGAGACCACTCTGGCCAGTGAGTGTACCTAGGAGACACCCCAGGTGCCTGTTTGATGCATACACAAGATCATAATTACACAAACCAGCTAGAAAAAGATAATTTTAAAAAGTCTCTAGAGACTGAGTGTGTAAAAAAGGAATAAGAATGAGCTTGAACAAGATTATTGAAGAGAAAATTGAGGTTATGCTAGCACAAGTGAAAAAGGCCCCCAGTATTCTCCAGGTGCACAAAGTAATTGCTAAACCTGATGGCTGGGATGGAGATCTGGGGAGACCCAGACGATAGTGAAGAAGATGAGGGAGCTATAGAAGACACAAGAGTGCAACCATTCATAAAGTAAAAAAGTGCATGAAGGGATTATCGGATTTGGCTGAAGAGGTGCAGAAAGCTGTGTGTAACCAGGCCATTCACGAACAGGGACCAAACAGGTTGCCTATGGCTGCCCCTATAGACCTGGGACACCTTAGACCCTTGGTGAAAGGGCTGCCAGATGCTTTAAAGATCACAAAATCACAGAATCATTAAGGTTGGAAGAGACCTCCAAGATCATCAAGTCCAATCGTCAACCCAACCCCACCATGGCCACTAAACCATGTCCTGAAGTGCCACATCCAGGCGCTTCTTGAACACCTCCAGGGATGGGGACTCCACCACCTCCCTGGGCAGCCCCTTCCAGTGCTTGACCGCTCCTTCAGTAAATAAATTTTATCTAAACCTCCCCTTGTGCAACTTGCACTGGTTACATGGGAGAAGAGACCAACCCCCACCTCTCTACAACCTCCTTGTTGATGTAGATGTATCTACAGAGCTCACAAGAGGGGATTCAAAGAGCCATAGGGCATAATTGGCAGAACCAGAATAACTTGCCCCAAAAGTGACCCAAAACTCCTTTGGGCCTCTCCAAGAGGAGACAGTGAGACTAAAAAACTAGAGGTAGTGGTCAGGGAATTGCTTGAAAGAGTCCAGTGCAGAGCCACAAAGATGATTGAGGGAGTGGAGCATCTCCCTGATGAGGAGCAGCTGAGGGAGCTGGGGCTCTTTAGCTTGGAGCAGAGGAGACTGAGGGGTGACTTCCCTCATGGGGATCAATTTGTAAAGGGCGAGTGTCAGGAGGAAGGAGCCAGGCTCTGCTCTGTGATGTCCAATGCCAGGACAAGGGGCAATGGGAGCAAGATGGAGCATAGGAGGTTCAACCTGAACATGAGGAAAAACTTCTTTACTGTGAGTGTGCCAGAGCCCTGGCCCAGGCTGCCCAGAGAGGTTGTGGAGTCTCCTTCTCTGCAGACATTCAAAACCCGCCTGGACGTGTTCCTGTGTGACCTGGTCTGGGTGATCCTGCTCTGGCAGGGGGGTTGGACTGGATGAGCTTTCGAGGTCCCTTCCAACTCCTGATATTCTGTGATTCTGTGATTCTGGTGAGGAGGAGTAGCAACCCAATTCATGTGATAAATGCCCATCAGTGGACATTAATAGGAAATCCTATATCCACATTCCTGTGGGACCAAAGCGATTAAGTTCAGAACTGTTAATTGACACAAATTAGCGTTATCAATCAGCAGCATGCCGATGCTCTTGGTATTACACCCTCAAAGAGAATTATTAATGCAATTGGTGTAACCACCAATAGATAATATTCCCAACAGCTCTCACACAACTGTGGATGCTGGGAGAAAAATTAACTACAAGTAAATGTGGCTTTAAGCCTTATACAGAGAAAACATTCTGGGCTTTGACATACTGAAGGGGCGGACGTGGTTATTGCCCAATGAAAGAGTCTGGAGTTTTGGCAGCCAGGACCAAGCACAGACTCAGATTAATGTCTTACAGACCGCGCCGCCACTGCCTGAGTCCAAACTCACATCAGTCGCCCAGTAACCTCTACCTGCCGTGGGAAGGGCTGGAATTTCTGAGGTCAGAGCAGACCTTGAGCAGCAGCAAATTATTAGCTGAACCCATTCCTCTAACAACTTGTCCACAAGCTGGATGGTAGATGGCACCTCACCATAGATTACTGAAAGTTAAATAGCACCACACTACCTCTTACATACACACATAAATATACAGGGCCCACATCTGTCATCCGACACAAGGCCATATATCCTGGTTTTAACAATTAGCCACACTAATGAACTTCAGATTGTTGATCATCACCATCAACAGGGTAAAAAGGCTTCACAGAGAGGCCTGGACAGGCTGGATTGATGGGCCAAGGACAACTGCATGAGGTTCAACAAGGCCAAGTGCCAGGTCTTGTTCCTGGGTCACAACAACCCCATGCAGCACTGCAGGCTTGGGGAGCAGTGGCTGGAAGCTGCCTGGTGGAGAAGGACCTGGGGGTGTTGGTCAGCAGTGACTGAACATGAGCCAGCAATGTGCCCAGGTGGCCAAGAAGGCCAACACCATCCTGGCTTGTATCAGCAATAGTGTGGCCAGCAGGAGCAGGGAAGTGATTGTGCCCTTGTACTCAGCACTGGTGAGGCTGCACCTCAAATCCTGTGTTCAGTTTTGGGCCCCTCACTCCAGGAAGGACATTGAGGGGCTGAAGTGTGTCCAGAGAAGGGAAATGAAGCTGGTGAAGGGTCTGGAGCACAAGAATGATGAGGAGTGGCTGAGGCAGCTGTGGTTGTTTAGTTTGGAGGAGACTGAGGGGAGACCTTATCACTCTCTACAACTGCCTGAAAGGAGAGGGTAGAGAGGTGGGGGTTGATCTCTTCTTCCATGTAACCAGTGATAGGAAGACAGGAAATGACCTGAAGTTGAACCGGGGAGATTTAGGTTGGATATTAGGAAAAATTCCTTCACTGGAGGGGCTGTCAAGCACTGGAAGGGGCTGCCCAGGGAGGTGGTGGAGTCACCACCTCTGGAGTTATTTAAAAGCCGTGGTGCTTAGGGACATGGTTTAGTGGTGGACTTGGCAGCGTTAGGTTAATGGTTGGACTCAATGACCTTAAGGGTCTTTTCCAACCTAAATGATTCGATGATTCCTGCCAACACCTTCTCCCAAAGGCAATGGGTTAAAGCCTTTTGACTCTGAAGGGAGGGAAGGTGTTGGCAGATAACCAGCTTGCCCTGGTTTTATGGAATTTGACAAAGCAACTGTAAACCATTACGTTGTTTTCTCCAGGTTTGCTCATGAACAGCCTCAGGTACAATATTTCACAGAATCACAGAATCTTAGGAGTTGGAAGGGACCTTGAAAGATCATCCAGTCCAACCCCCCTGCCCTTCCCTTATCTTCTTCTTCAAAACCACTTTTCTCCCTAGCTGTGTTTTCATTTTTGTTTTCCTGATAACTGGGTTATTACGTCACAGAACAAAACTGTTACGACTTAAAACAGAAATAATCAGCACACCTATCATATCCCCAATAGGTGGTGCTGCATCTTTTTCAAAGGGTTTAATTGTTGTGCTCTTGGCCCTGGTCACCTAGAGAAGTTAAGTCTATCTTGAGTGAACTAAAGTTAGTAACCTAATAATAATAAATACTGCGTTTGTTTAGGGTTTTTTTAATAACTAGGTATTGTAATTCATTTAGTGAAAGAAATCAAGTGTGGTTTTGTAGCTTAGTAATTCGAACTAACTGAATAAATATTTTTGCCACTGTGTCATTGTTATCAATGACTACAAGACATTTAGAAACGGTGGGGGTTTTAAATCAAATTAGTTTAAAAAGGGAAAGGTTGTTACTTGGTAAGACCAATGTATGTTTTCTCATTTTAAAAAAATCCATATAATTTGTCACTATCCTATTTGTTTATAAACTGTTTACCCCAGATCATTGCTGCTGATAGAAATGATTTTGAAAAGCTGTTCCTAAATACCATCTTTGCTTCCAAAATGATTAGAAAGTGCTCATTTTTTCCAAAACTAATAATGATTTATTCTTTGAGAGATCAGTTCTGGGAAATGTCAGCTTGGAATCCAGCGGTTATGATAGGTATTGTGTCCAACAGCCACTCAATTATTTCCTGAAAGAAGCCTAATTTTAAGTGTTTAAGCAGTTCTTCTTATACTACTATATAATTGTTAACAGTATATAAAGAGCATGTATAAAAGAATGCTTTTATAGAGCTTTCAAACCACTCCTTCAAAATAAAACCTTGCCAAAACTGACATCTTTTTTGGGTGAAATTGCCTGGTAAGGCATAATTAGGTTTCACAGTGCTCCCAAACATCGTCAGTGACGGAAAGCGTTAGAAATAAAGCAAATTACAAGGCCCAGAAGGAGTGTGTGTCCTGTTACTTGGAGAGGTAGAGGAGAGCTGCAGTTCTCCTTTGCTCAGTAACACAGAAATGCCACTGGAAGTGTGCTGCAGCATGAAAATAGCCTGCAGGAACAGCAGGACTTCTACATGAGAAAACAGAGCTTAAATAAAACTATTTAACTCCTGTCTTATTTAACCGATTGTGCAAGTCCGCAGCCGTGTATACAGAGCGATCAGCCCCTTTGCTTATGAAGTGCTAAATGCACAAAAATCAGCTTTAAATCGATACAAGGATATTGCACTCCAGGATGTTCCAGGTATCAACTGCAGTTCTTGGGATCTCTCTTTTCTAGGAAATTTCTGAAATCAGTGTCAGAGTATCCTGTGGAGAGAAGTGCAGGATGCATGTTTATTGCTTTGTGAAACCTCCTCTTACGTTTCACTTATCTTCCATTGCTTGTTAGCTTGTTATTTTCAACCTGCTAACAAAGTACCACAATCTACTTTTATTTTCCTGTTGCAATGGTGTGAGGTACGTGATGAAGTTCTGTGTGGGTGCATCCCTTCAGCATGCAAGACTGAAGAGGCTGATTTAAATATAGTCTAAAAAAATCAGGTGTTGATACAGGGACTGCATGGTTTCTCTCTGTCACCTCAGCATTTTCTACTGTCTAATATAGCAGAAAGGCCAGATTTGCCTCAGATAACTCTCTCCTGGCTCTTAGTTCTGGGCGTTTGTCCCCCGCCTCTATTAAGGTTATATAGCATAAACCAGAAATTGCTGGTGGTTGTGCAAAAATGTTACCCAACTCCTCACAAAGAGGAAAACAGCAACCTCTTTACCAGCTCCCTTGTTTTTAATTTTGTTAGAGCTACTTGGCTTTACCCTAAAACTTAAGTTGACCCATGATTTTGTACTTTATTTGTTTATAGTCACTGTTAAGTCTTTACTTTCCAGCAACTTGAGGAATGCAGACAAATAAAAAAAAACTCCAGTGGAAACTCCAGTGGTGACAATCATTTCAGGAACAGGTCACTTGAAATGAAAGCTGAGCTGTTAATAGCAACCCTTCAATATCTGCAAGTATGACCCAAAGGGAAGAGTAAACACGTAGTTGGTGTAACTTCGGATCCACGAGATGCTTCTCTATCACTTCAAATACAAACTGATGAAGGGGGATATTAATTAGTTTGACGAGCCATACAAACAGTGTGTCTGCCTCATCTTTTGGCAGATATTTACTGAAGGAATTCAATTGACTTTGAAGGGACTTGACTGTTCGGGGATTAAAGGAAGAGGCACCGATGAGGCGATGCCAGAAAGTCGACAATTCCTGCAGGAGCTATCACCACTGGTATCTCCTGGGTCTCAGTACATCATACAGACCAATACTATGCCTCTTGCACATCATTTCTAGCTGGTATTCCCCTGTACTAAACTACATACATACAGCTAGAAGTTATCTGGTTGTACAAGACAGTAAGGCACCACACCACAGCGGGGTTTCATCGATACAACAAAAAGTGGATGTGGTGTGGAGGTGTGAGATCCATGAGGTGGCCGAGCTGAGGTTTTCACAGCAGCGCTGCGTTCGGCTCACAGGGCGCCAGGGAGGAAGCAAAGAACTGAAACAATCAAATCCAGTTTTCGAGTAAACAGGGCTACAAATGGCTCGGGTCTGGGTAGCCGCAATGGTGGCTGTGGGAAGAGCAAAGCCCAACGTGCATGGTGCGGCCGGCAGGGCTGGCGAAGGGCTGTCCGGGTTCAGCTGATGAAATCCGTGCCGAGGAGGAGGAGAAGGAGGCGGCAGAAAGGCGGGCAGCTCCGCCGACCGGAGGCTGTGGGCGCGCAGCTCGGCCCAGGCCCAGGGCCCCTCAGCCGTCCCGCCCGCCGCGGGGCC
>NW_010197465.1:0-2404 GCF_000695765.1 Mesitornis unicolor | reverse complement strand
CGTTCTGTGATTCTGTGATTCTGTGATGTGACTTTATAGATATGCAAGACAGAGCTGGGAGGTGCGGCTTGGCTTTCGGGTGGGAAGATTTTTCCGTGTTTGCGCTGAAATCTCTCTATTTCGTTGCTGGGTTGCTTAGATTATTTTCCCAGATGACCTTTATGTTCAGAAAGTGGCTTTCCCCCCCCCTCATTTTAGTGTCTTTGAAAAGAGTTTAGGCTCATTTCCTCCTCTGCTTAATTAACCTCTCGCTTCAGGTCATGGCTGAAGCCAGGGAGAAGCACAATTTGAGGGTTGGCCTGGAGGACCTTAGGAGGTCCCTCTCCAACCAAAACTTTTCAGTGGATTCATGGTATCTAACAGCTTTTAAAATGATGCTGTGCTCTGTGCGAGGCTTTTCTATTTCTACATAAGAAATAAGGATGGGAATCATTGCTTTTTGCAGCGCATTTGCCTGTCCGTGCTTGGTTGCAAGCCAAGCCTGGTCAGGAGGTCGTTGTAACTACATGACCATCAACTCGACCCGGTGTGACAAACCGTGTCCCCGAGCACGGCACGGGCTGAGGTCTGGATGGCCTCAACCACAGCTGCTGGTTCCTGCTGGGAAGCTGGTTCATGTCCTTTAGATGTGGATCGTGGGGAGCGTGAGCCTTAATCTGCAAAAAAATTACCACGTGTAGGATTACTTCTTGTGAGCACAACACCCTGCCCTGTTAAACCTGAAAAAAGAGTGGGAAAGATGGTGTTTGGCACCAGTCTTGTGTCTGAATCGTAGAATAATTAAGGTTGGAAAAAACCTCAAAGATTGTCAAGTCCAACATCAACCCAGCCCCACCATGGCCACTAAACCTTGTCCTCAAGTGCCACATCTACATGGTTTTTGGAGATGTGGCTCTACCACTGCCCTGGGCAGAAACTGTGTGGGTGTGGCACTTGGGGACATGGTTTAGTGGCCATGGTGGAGTTGGGTTGACCTTGGACTTGATGATTTTCGAGGTCTTCTCCAACCTCAATGATTGGATGACTCTTGAACCCCTCCAGGGATGGTGACTCCATCACTGCCCTGGGCAGAAATGTGTGGATGTGGCACTTGATGCCATAGCTTCATGGCCATGGTGATGTTGGGTTGATGGCTGGACTCAAGGATCTTCGAGGTCTTCTCCAACCTCAATGATTCGATGATTCTTAAAACCCTCCAAGGATGGTGACTCCATCACTGCCCTGGACAGAAATGTGTGGACGTGGCACTTGTGGATGTGGTTTGATGGCCATGGTGGGGTTGGGTTGATATTGGCCTTGATGCTCTTTGAGGTCTTCTCCAACCTTAATGGTTTGATGGTTCTTGAACTCCTCCAGGGATGGCGACTCCACTACTGCCCTGGGCAGAAATGTGTGGATGTGGCACTTGGGGATGTGGTTTGGTGGCCATGGTGGGGTTGGGTTGACCCTGGACTTGATGCTCTTTGAGGTCTTCTCCAACCTTAATGATTCTTGAAACCCTCCAGGGATGGTGACTTCACCACTACCCTGGACAGAAACGTGTGGATGTGGCACTTTGGGACATGGCTGAGTGGCCATGGTGGGGTTGGGTTGATGTTGGACTTGATCTTGGAGGGCTTTTCCAACCTCAATGATTCAGTGATTCTTGAACCCTTCCAGGGATGGTGACCACCACTTTTCTGGGCTGAAACGTGTGAATGTGGCACTTTGGGACATGGCTGAGTGGCCATGGTGGGGTTGGGTTGATATTGGCCTTTATGTTCTTCGAGGTCTTCTCCAACCTTAATGATTCAATGATCCTTGAACCTCTCCAGATATGGTGACCCCACCACTTCCTTGTCCATCCCTGTTGTACTCAGAGGTAGTGGAGGTAGTTTTGTAGGAGAAGACCCTGCAGGCAGAGGCCACCACCGCTTAGGAACAGATCTGTGATGGTTGCAAAGCATCCGAGCATCCTTTGGGAGCAGCAAAATTCAGTTGCAAAAGGGCAGCATCAAGGGCTCGTGGTCATTTCCTCGCTGTGACGAACAGCGGGGTCAAGCCACCGCATATTTCCTTTTCTCTGTGGTTTTAAAACACCGATCTATTTAGATTTTGTTGCTAGAATTGAACCTGTTTCTTTCTACTCCCTCTCTGCTTCAGCACCACAACAGACTTGAGGTGCAGAAATCACTCTTCATTTCCAGCTGGAACAAAACGTGGTCCCTTGGCATGGGTTCCCCGGGTGACGTTTGCACCAGTTCGGAAATAGCCATGCTCTGCGCTGCCGTCTGTCCTGCTCAGCTGCTGCCGAGGTGAAAACATCACGTGTAAAAAAACCCCCAAAAACCCTTTTTTTCAGTGTGAAGAGAGCACGGGTTCCCTTCATGGTCAATGTGCTTTGAGTGGTTCTTGTTCCCCTATT